>NW_026867979.1:0-108581 GCF_020745735.1 Hemiscyllium ocellatum | reverse complement strand
GGTCCAACATACCTCCCACTGTACGGGATGCAAATGGCCAACATCCAGCCCCATGCCCTCCTCAATCAATTTTGTCACTTCCTCAAAACATTCAATCAAGTTTGTGTAACATGATCCTTACATACCTCCCACTGTACAGTAACCCCCACACCACGACATACCTCCCACTATACTGTAACCGTAACGGCCCGACATTCCTCCACTGCACAGTAATCATCCGGTCCAACATACCTCCCACGGGAGCCATCAAGAGCTGCAAAGTGCTCAGTGTTTAGCACTGCTGTCTCACAGCGCCAAGGTCCTGGGTTCTATTCCAGTCTTCGGTTACTAACTGTGTGGAGTTTGCACATTCACACCATATCTGCATGGGTTTCCTCCCACAGCCCACAGATGTGCAGATCATGTGAATTGGCCATACTAAATTGTTAAGTGTTTTTGTCAGAGGGAAATGGGTGTGGGTGGTTACTCTTCAGAGGGTTGGTGTGGACTGGTTAGGCCGAACGGCCAGTTACCACACTGTAGGGAATCTAATCTAGTCTCAAAGTTTCATGTCAGGAACTTGATGGAATAATCACTTGTCTGAATGACTGCAGCTCCAACAGTACTCCCTTTACTAGGGACAGGCAAAACAGTTTTTTGGGAGGATCATGTTCCACAAACTTGATTGAATGCTTTGAGGAAGTGACAAAATTGATTGAGGAGGGCATGGGCTGGATGTTGGCCATTTGCTTCCTTATGGCAGGCTCATACAGAAGGTGAAGTGGAGTGGGATCAGCGGTCAGTTAGTATGATGGACAGATAACTGATTGGCTATAGAAGACAGAGTAGCAGTGGAACAGTTTTTTTTGTGACTGGAGATCTGTACATAGATTGGCGGAATTGCAGATTGTGAGGATGATTTCCAGATAACGCAGCAGGATTTCGGTCAGCTGCAGACTTGGACAGAGAAAACACTGATGTAACTTTATCTGGTTAATTGTGACGTGTTGCATTTTGGAAGGTCTAATGCTGGAGAGAAGTATAAAGTGGATGGAAAAAACGACTGATTGCATCAACATCCGAAGGGATCTTGGTGTACAGCTCCACAGTTCCCTGAAAGTGGCAACACGGTTGGATAGGGTGATCAAGAAGACTGACGGCAAACTTGCAGACATGCATCGGACCATGCAGTATGAAAAATAACAGGTCATGTTGCAGCTGTAGAGGAACATAGTGCGAGGTACATTTGGAATACTGTGTACATTATTGGTTGCCAAACGATGTTGAAATGTTAGAGAAAATATGGAAAAGTTTTACCAGGATGTTGTCTGGTTTGGTGGGTATTAGCCAGAAGGAGAAATTAAACACACATGGTTTGTTTGCATCTGGGCATTATTGACTATGGGCTACCTGATAGATATTTACAAAATTGTCAGAGGAATACATAGAAGTTAGAGGCTTTTTTTCCCCGAGAGTAGAAATATCAACTACTCAGGACCGTAGGTTTTGGTAAAAAGGAAAAAGTTCAGTAGATATGACAGGTAAGTTTTTTTTGCTATTCCAGACAGAATATGAAAGTTCCTGGAATGCACTGATAGAGGGGAAGAAGCTAATACAGCAAGGTTTCAGAAGGATTTTGGCTCAAGTATGAGTAAGTAGGGAATACAATGACATAGAAGGTATCGGAGTAAAAACTTTCTTTTAACTTTAAAATTGCATCATCTGTCAGTGCGGGATTGCTGGACTGAACGACCTATTCCTGTACTGTACTATTCTTTAAGACAAGATTTGAGCGCGGGAGTGCGGAATGCTCACTGAATGATTATTGATTACCAACAGCCATATTCTGGTGGATCCCTTCCCTCATCAACTTGCAGCTTCAATCGTTCCGCACTGTGGGGAAACTCAATATTGAGAATTGAACATGAATGTCAGAGCTGGTACCTGGTGACGCCATCTTGACCCTCCCTCCTGCGGCCTTCTATCTTGGACACCAACGTCTCGGGGACACTGCACTGACAGAAGCTGCATGTACTCCACACCCACCAATGCTGTCATCTGACAGATGCCAGCCTCACCATGCCATCCCAGCACATCTCCGACCTACTGACAGTACGCTTCTGTACTTCAGTGCTGCAGTTCAGGGTGCACTGACAACTCTCATCGCAATGCTGCTGCAAGGACACTGTGCTCAGGGACACACACCCAGCTCATGGTCCCTCTGTGCTGCTCACTCCATGTTTGTACACACTCAGTTTAAGCTGACTTTAATGCTCACAGAATTGTAGCCTTGCTTTAACCTGCCTTTAGCAGAGTTTTCCCTCAGCGAGAGCTGCCATGCTCACCCGCCTGCTGTATTGTGTGTTTACCAATGACACAATCCCAGGATGATATCATTGTCCACAGTCAGTCACGGTGCCCAGTAGTGAAACAAGTGAAGTCTCAGATCCCTGTCCGGGAGATTGGAAACGGTAAGTCAGCCTCACGTGGTTGTTAGGGTCAGGATCCTTCCCCTGTGAGGGGGTGAAGAGATGAATGTTAGGCTGCCCCATATCTCTATTCGCTCTTTGTGCCGGAGTGTGGGATGATTCCTTCCGAAATCTGAGAATTACCAAGAAAGATTAGGGAAATGGAAGTGGTTGGTACAGCTGTTAATGCTGGCACAGCTGGGGGAAAGGTGTCGAGGAGTCCTGAGTGAGTGAGTGGGCAGCATAGACAACAGGCAGAGTTGGGCAGAGGGGCAGAGAAGAGATTACAGAGAGACTGAGAGAAGGTCCTGCATTCACTGAGGGTGGGAGAACATGAGCCTTGGTGCGAGGTGGGTACAGTAACAGAGAGAAAGAGGGTGAGTTTACAAAGTTCAGATGGTGCCACTTACCCTGGTGGCGTGCAGAAGGCCACTGACCCCCTTCCTACACTGCTGGGCATTCACCCAGAAGGCTGGCACCGCACTGACCCAGGGGTCAGCCTCGGACAAAGCTGGAAGGGTCTGACGTCACAGCTTCCCCTGCCAGCCTGGAGGAAGTTAATGTCCGTCTCATGCACCATGTCATTCACCAGGACCAGGGGCTTGGCCACAAAGTGGGCCCTCAGTTTTACCCTCTCTGCCATGTCCAGGCCAGTGTTGAATCCACAATCCAAAAGTAAAATGATTTTTTAAAGATAGTTCCTGGAAACAGGGACGCCAGTGCATTCTGGGATATCGAGGCTGGGGGCAGTTGTTATGACAAAGGGGAAAGTCGGCGTTAGTTTCAGATGAGAGGAAGACCACTTGGGCAGCGAGAGTAGTTAATGAAACAGATTGGGGATGGTATCATGAGAAAATGCAATTCACCTTGTGGAGAGTAACCCTCCATGAAACCCGAATAAAATGAGACTTGATCAAACCATGAGATGGGTTAGGCCTCTGTATGTCTGAATCAAAATAGGGATGAACTATTGGGAGCAACAAACTTGGGGCGGAGAATTATAGAGGAGATTCAAATTCTCAAAAAGGGGTAACACAATGTTCCAGACTTTAAAAGGAGCCGGGGAAAATCTCCTGCCTTACTGTTATCTACATTATCCATCATCACTGGATCCAGGGATGATGCCGGAAGACAGGAGAATGGCTAATACCGCAACTTTGTTTAATGTGAAGCAAGAGATTGACTGAATAGGTCGAGGCTGGAATTCGGAGACAGTGGATAAACGGTCACTGAGGAAGTCCCAGAGACTCCAGGACAGTCGGTCAGGAATTGTTCCAGGAAGATCGTGTGTAATTTATCTGACTGTGTTGATTTGAGGCAATAATTGTCACTGCACGTGAATTACTTGAATTTGATGAGAGATCGCATGGCAGGCTGCTTAAAAACAGAAACTATGGGGTCCAGGTGAATAGAGCATACAACCCAGAGAAATGCAAGGCAAGGCATTTGGGGACATCAAGACTAGAGAGGAATGTACAATAAATGAAAGTATGGTTAGTGTGGGCAGGTAAATGAAGGTAGTTGGAAACACTAATAATCTCATTAATGGAGCAAATGGCATCATTTCCTCTGTCAGCCAACGGGCAGAATTTCAAAGCAAGAAGCTTATGCAGGACCAGTATAAATAATGGGTTCAGTCGCAGCTTGGGGACTGTGTGCAGTTCTGGTCACCCCATCTCATGGAAGGATGGAATTGGACTGGAGAGGGTACAGAGGAGATTCTTCACACTGTGACAGTGGAAGTGCAGTTATGAGGAAAGATTGGAATGGAGGATGCAAATGATTTGGGGTCCACATATTGTCAGGAGCCTGGATAGAAAAGAAAGGGAGAGAACACCTTGTTCCTTTTGGAGAGCTCAATTACCAGTGGCAATTATTTAATGTAATTGGTTGAAATATTAGAGAAGTGATGAGGAAAGTTATTTCACGCAGTTATGGTCGGGATCTGGGAGTCACTCATGGAAGTGGATAGGCAGAAACTCTCAAATCATTTTAAAAAGGTTCCGGGATCTGCACCTGATGTCCTTCACTGTCCGGGGAGACAGAACTAGGGCTTAAAAAAACAACGTTACATCTTGTCCAATTCAGACAGTGGACAGAGTGATCTCCTCTATGCTGTGCTATTTTCTGAAGTTTTCCAATGTTACCAATATCTGATAGGATCAATACGCAGGGATGAGGGGTGAGGGCAGGGAGGGGCAGTGTGTGAATGGATTAGCATCACAATAATACTGATCCCATCCTTTATCCACAATGCTACTTCACTGTGTTGGCCTGTGTATCCTTCCTTTAGAAATGGGGAAAATGTTTGATTATCCAGGTCTGTCGTGGTCACACTGCAGCCCCATCTCCATAATGACAGCTACATCTGACCTGGTTCACTCTATTTAAAGCTGCCATGTCACTGGCCTTGTTGAAAATTTCCCAGCTTTATTCTTGCCCCATTGAAGGCTGCTGTCAGTCAACTAATGTTTTTCACTCTCAATTATTGCATTTCATTCTCTAAAATCATCCTGAACTTTACAATAAAATGACCGCTGCACCGCAAAATCATCCCTTACTGACACTGGATCCACTTGCCCCATCTCTCCCAAGGACCAGGTCCAGCAGCACATGCTCTCTTCGGCTGGATACCTACTCCTGCAGTCAGCTCTCCTCCATGTAACCCAGGAATACTCGCCCCTCGTGAATCTTCATCGCCAGTATCCCTGTCTATATCTGGAAACATTAAGTTTCTCAGTATAACTAAACTGTAGTATTGTCATCGCTCTCAAATGATCCTGCATATTTATTCTCATCATTTCTTTGGTTGCTGGCCGACAGACTGTACCTCAATGTGAAATTGTATATTTGTTGTGTAGCTCCAGCCAAATTCATTCTGTCCTTGGACGGATCCTCTTTCTCTTGGACTCCTTAACTAACGCTAATCTAAACCAATACTTCTACCTTCATCCTTTCACTTCTCTTCTATCATTTTGGCATACTTTATACTCAACAATATTTAACACCCAGTCCTGCCATTTCTTGAGCCAGCTCTCGGTGATCAGTATTTCCACACACCAATCTGCATCTGGAACTCCCCATACTTCTAGTATTCATGCCCAAGCAGAGAACCTCAGATGAAGGCTTTCTTTCTTACTCCATCTTCCACGGTTAAACTTGTTGTTGTATATTAGTACGAACTGCGTCTCCCATTAGTTTGAGAATTCTGGTAGTCTCCTCTACTATTCCTTTTGGGATCCTAAGCACACATCAAGTTATTTTCAATCCCTCCTACACACCCCTTAAGGAATTCAGTCCCAGTTCTGTCACGTCAGCCCATCGAGCTTGTACAGTTGCTGCCTTCCCCAGAACCAGTCCCAATGTTCCAGGAATCTGAAGCCCGTCCTGCTGCACCATAGTTTCAGTCACATTCTCATCTACTTGAAATTCTAAGTCCTGTTTTCACTGGACACGGCACTGGGAGTATTCCAGGGATTGCTACATTTGCAGACCAGCTTGCTAACCATCCACAGAGCTCCCAAAATTCTGACTCCCAGACCACATCACCCTACCTTCCCAGGTCATTCCAACGAACATGGGCATAACCTTTGACTGCTCACTGTCCCCGAGACGAATGTTCTGCAGCCATTTTTAACCCCACTATCCTGGAATTACAAATATGCTAACACCATCTTCACACTCCTGCCTTCCCTGTGACCATTGCTCCTCCATCCTTCTCCCTCCCCTCCTGTACAGTCAGGCTGCTTGTGGGGCCACAGACATGGCTCTGACTCCCTCCCTTGAGCAGCCAATACCTTCATCAGCTCCCAAACTAGGAAACCGAATTGGGAGGGAGAGACCGTGATACGTTTGTATTCACTGACTGTTTCTCTCCAATTGCTTAGTTCCCCAGACCCTTCCTTCTTCCAGGCCGTTTTGTCTGAAGGGTGATCTGCTCTGTGTGTGCTATCCACCTAACTCTCAGCATCACAGATGTCCCATAGAGTCTCTAGTCACTGACTGAGCTCCATGACCCAGTTTCCATCTAGGAAACGAGCAGGGGGCTCTGAATTCCCAATGTAACACAACACATTTTCCACCTGAGAAATATGTCTTGCCATGCCTTAAAATACAACATGTCTGGAGTAACTTAATAATTACTTAGAATGAAGTGAACATTTGGGAAAGAGCAATATGGTTAAGTCCCTTATTCAACTGTGGCTTACCGAGGGTAATTTATTATTTTAGAAGTTGAAAAAATAAATGTGCTGACTTATAGCAATTAACTGATAGTCACTAATAACAGTGTATTTATCAGCTATTGACTTTACAGCCTTTTTTGTGATGACTCTTGCATTTCTTTCAAACTCAGTGCAGGCAGGTCCCAGCAGCAGAAAGTTATCTCTGTGGCTCCCAGGGACGTGTAATCCTCCAGCTCCCAGTCCACTCTGCTCCCTCACATGGTCACTGTCTCTGTAACTCCCAGGACGTGTAATGCTCCAGCTCCCACTCCACTCTGCTCCCTAACAGGGTCACCGTCTCTGTGACCCCCAGGGACGTGTAATCCTCCAGCTCCCACTCCGCTCTGCTGCCTCACAGGATCACCATCTCTGGGACACCCAGGGACGTGTAATCCTCCAGCTCCCACTCCACTCTGCTCCCTCACAGGGTCACTGTCTCTGTAACTCCCAGGCACGTGTAATCCTCCAGCTCCCACTCCACTCTTCTCCGTCACAGGGTCACCGTCTCTGTGACTCCCAGGGACGTGTAATCCTCCAGCTCCCACTCCACTTTGCTCCCTCACAGGGTCACCGTCTCTGTGACTCGCAGGTACGTGTAATACTCGAGCTCCCACTCCACTTTGCTCCCTCAGAGGGTCACCGTCTCTGTGACTCCCAGATACGTGTAATCCTCCAGCTCTCACTCCACTCCGCTCCCTCACGGGGTCACCGTCTCTGTGACTCCCAGATATGTGTAATCCTCCAGCTCTCACTCCACTCTGCTCTCTCACAGTGTCAATCTCTCTCTGACTCCCAGGGAAATGTAATCCTCCAGTTCCCACTCCACTCTGCTCCCTCACAGGGTCACCGTCTCTATGACTCCCAGATACGTGTAATCCTCCAGCTCCCACTCCACTCTGCTCCTTCACAAGGTCACCATCTCTGTGACTCCCAGGGCCGTGTAATCCTCCAGCTCCCACTCCACTCTGCTCCCTCACAATGTCAATCTCTCTCTGACTCCGAGGGACATGTAATCCTCCAGCTCCCAGTCCACTCTGCTCCCTCACAGGGTCACCGTCTCTGTGACTCCCAGGGACGTGTAATCCTCCAGCTCCGAGTCCACTCTGCTCCCTCACAGGGTCACCGTCTCTATGACTCCCAGTTACGTGTAATCCTCCAGCTCCCACTCCACTCTGCTCCTTCACAAGGTCACTGTCTCTGTGACTCCCAGGCGCGACAAGGCCTCGATCCTCAGTACTGATTTATATCCTCCCACTTTGATGCCTCTGCAATTCCCAGGTATGTTAGCCTCACGCTCCAGCTCCAAGTTGCTCCCTCACATGGTCACTTCCTCTGTGACTCGGTGCTGATTTCGAGCCTCCTGCTCTGCTGTTTCTCCAGCTCCAAGTCCCAGCCGGCCTCGATCCTCGCTGCTGATTAATATTCACCTGCTCTGTGCTGCTCTTTCTCACGTTTTCTCCCTTTGTGACTCCCAGGTAATGGTAGGTCTCAAGCCTCAGCTGAGATTTATGACATCCCATTCTGCGTTGCTCTCTTGTAGGATCGCAGTTGTGCCTGGAAGACAGTGGGAAAGAGGAGGATTAGACAGAGCAGAAGGTGTAACAGTGATTGACAGAGCTATATGAGATGGAACAGGTTATCTGGGGAGCGAGGCAGTCCTGCAGCAACTAAAGACGTTTACTGGAAGATACAGTGAGAGTTTCAGACACTGAAGAAGGCAAAGGAAATAGAGAGATGGCGGCTTGTTCATGACGTAGCTTTGTAGAGTCTAAAGGGCTTTTTCTGAACTGGTTACGCTGATGTGTCGACTTCAATAAAAGCAAATTGACATCCAGCAAGTGTTGTCTGGTCCTGGAGACTTGGATGGAGACTTGGATATGACAGACTAAGGTGTGACATAGTGAGAAGACCTGCAGTAACTGGGGGGAATATAAACCTTTGGGGCACTGGTGGTTTTCAAGGACACTCAGAACATGAGGAGGTGCAGAGAATGGGAGCATTTCAGATAGGGAGATTGTAGGGATTGTAATTCCTGAAGTGGATAAGGAGGAAGAAAAGTGCCAATTTAACACATACAACCACATTAGGTAGGGAACCTGTGCTGTTATTGATTACAGTTATATGGAGAGTAACAGAAACTGAAGGAGTTACAATTTTAAAAATGGAGACATTTTCTGTGATTGGAAGTTTAAATAAGAAAAAAGAAATTTTAGTGATCTCTAGCACAGGTGGGAATGGAGGAGGTGAGATATTGTGAGGAACTGTCAGATTTATATGGCAGGGAGCATGTCAAAATCTGATTGAAGATTTGTAGCTCGGGTATCCGTTGTTGTGGTTCTGCTCGCCGAGCTGGAAGTTTTTGCTGCAAACGTTTCGTTCCCTGGCTAGGGAACATCATCAGTGCTGTTGGAGCCTCGTGTGAAGCGCTGCTTTGATGTTTCTTCCGGTATTTATATTGGTTTGTTCTTGCCGCTTCCGGGTGCCAGTTTCAGCTGCAGTGATTTGTATGTGGGGTCCAGGTCGATGTGTCTGTTGATGGATGTTCTTGCCGTTTCCGGGTGTCAGTTTCAGCTGTAGTGGTTTGTATATGGTGTCCAAGTCAATGTGTCTGTTGATGGAGTTAGGGTATGAATGCCATGCTTCTAGGAATTCTCTGGCTGTTCTCTCTCTGGCTTGTCCTATGATAGTGGTGTTTTCCCAGTCAAATTCATGTTGCTGGTTGTCTGAGTGTATGGCTACTAGAGATAGCTGGTCGTGTCGTTTTGTCACGATAGGGAGCATGTCAGATATGAAAAGGAGAGATGTATTCTCTCGATTCAGTTACAGACATGAGGAGTGTTGTAGCGCCTGCTGGAGGGTACTCAGACAACAACAGTAGTGGCAAGGAAGGCAGTTCACCACTACCTTCTCAGGGAAATCTCAAACTCAACAATAAATGCTTGCTCAGCCAACAAAACTCATGGTCATGAATGGATGAAGGAATAAAATATCTACAAGTATCACTGAGGTCACCGAGGAAGGCTTTTTCAACAGCACTTCACAAACCCGGAACTACTATACCCTGGAAGGACAGGAGCTCCAGGTGCAAGGGAACACCAGCATTTCCAAGGTGCCCTCCAAGCCATACTCATCCTCCCAGCACTGTGTCTGACCCTACACCCAAAGGACTGCAGTGTGTCAGGAAGGCAGCTCACCACCACCTTCTCCAGTGAATTACAAATGGGAAGGTAATGGTGAAACTGATGTTTACAGCCAGAAAGTAAAATAAATCCAGCAGTGTGTGTGAAATGAAATTTCCGTTTCAGAACAACATGGTTAGCATGGATAGAGGATTTGTCTAATTGGCACAAGACAGAAAGTGTGAAGAAAGGGGCCTTTTTCACAATGGGATCTGATGATGAGGGGAGCTCCGCAGGGATCAGTGTCGGTACCACATTGGATACGTCAAACATTAAGAGTCTGGACAAAGGATGTGAGGGGATACGCGAAATGGATTTCCAAGAAAGATCTCAGCGATTAAATGCCTGTCATATGAGGAGCAAGTGAAGTCTCTGGGTCTGCACTTGATGAGGTTTCAGAGGCACCTGCAGAATCTCATTCAATCTTTCAGAATACTGAGAGGCCGGGATGGAGTGGACGCGGGCAAGATGATTCCACGAGCAGCGGAGACGAGGGGCCAAGGCACAGCTTCAGAGTGAAGGAACCTCCCTTTAGAATAGAGATGTGGAGAAATTTATTCAACCAGAGGGTGATGTATCTGTGGAAATCATTGCTTCATGGGGCTGTGGATGATAAGTGATTCAGTGTATCTAACTCATAGATAGCTAGGTTCTTGAAATATAAGGAGATCGAGGATTACAGGGACAAAGTGAGAGAATGTGGTTGAGAAACAATTCAGCCATAAACAAATCACAGTATAGACCCGATGGACAGATTGGCCCAAATGTACTCCTATAAATGATGGTTTTATGGACTGCACTTTTTCCATCGGTTTCTGAGTGTGCAGTTATCATTTCTGGCATATACTTTTACAATACATTCCAACACTTTCCTGATTATTGCTGTCACCTCTTGGTTTCAGATCAACTGCAGAAAGCTACATCACAGAGTAACTTGAGAATCCTTGTGTATAAATCTAAGAAAGGTTGCGTATGGGGCAAGCAGGTTTTAGAAAAAGGCAAGTGGAATGCTGGCATTGACTCCAAAGGGAATGGAGAGTAATAATAGGGAAGGCTTCTCACATCTATAGAGGACTCCAATCAGCTCACATCGAGAATACTGTGATCACGTTTGGTCCCCTAACTAGAGGGGAAATGTCCTTGCATTGGAGGCAGCCCAGAGAAGGTTAATCAGGCTGGTCTTAAATGGAGGGACATTGATGAGAAGAGATGGAGAAGGTTGAACTTGCAGTCGTTAAATTTTAGAAAATGAGGCAAAAGTATTGAAACACCGAATATTGTGTTCTTACTGATTTGGTGTTTCCCTGAGCAAGGATCTGTAACTGGAGAAAAAGGGGAATACAGACACCAGGGAAGCTAACAGAGAAAAGCTGGGTTGTAGAGACTGGAAAATGTTAGAGAGTTCGGTTTGAGATCACTGTTGGCGGTTAGAGATCAGATAGGTTGTTGAGCTGAAAGATGTCAAGGAGAGATACAGGTTATCAGTCCTGAAGGAGTTACAGAGATCAGGAGGAATATAGGGACTAGAGATTACTCAGGTAGGGGTGGTCGTTAGAGCTTCAGGAGATACAGAGGCTGGGAGGGTTATCGGGACTGGAAATAACACAGATGTTGGTGGTAGTTGGAACTAGAGACGTTTTTCGAGAAAGGGACGGTTGTTAGGAACTGGAGATTAGATAGATTGGGTAGTAGTTGGATTTTCAGGAGTTTATAGAGACCGGGAGGATTGTTGATGCCAGGAATTACACTGACGGACGATATTTGGAGCTGCAGGAGTGAGATAGGGGCGGTTGAAGGGGCTGGATCAGTTCACACAGCCAAGGAGAATTGTAGGGATTGGAGGAACCAGAGATACTGAGGGCTTCAGGGGTTCAGATAACTAGTGAGGACTGTGAAGGCAGGTTTGCAGCATTGTTATCTGTTACACAGAGATGTGGAGCACTGTTCTGGAGGAGGTTACAGAAATCAACAGGGTTGCAGTTACTGGGAGATATTACAGAGATAGTGAGCTGTAGTATTTGAGGAGGTTACAGTGACAGGATGTATTGAGGAGTTGGAGGCTGCTGCAAGTATTAAACATGCTGTAAGGGATCACAAACCTGACATCGATCAGGAGGATTGGAAGCTCTGGAGATAAAGAATGAGAATTGCAGGAACTGAAGAATATCACAGAGATGGGGAGTAACATATGAGTTAAAGGAGCTATAACATGAGATGAGCTATATTCAATGGATTCAGGGAAGATACAGGGAGATCCAAAGGGACCACAGGTGATCAAAAGTACAGTGAGGCTTCTCAGTGTTGGATAGGGGCAGTTTACGCAGACAGGGAGTATTTTATGGAATGGTGCTATTTACAGAAATTATGAAGTTTTATAGAATTGAGGAACGAACAGAGATATGGAAGGCTGTAGTTAATGAAGACATTTGCTGATGTCGAATGCTGAGTTCTGGAAATTATATGAACAGGAAAGCTGGACAATCTGTCAGAGCTTACAGAGACAGGAACAGCAATAGAGCCCGGAGACACTAATAGTGATAGGGAGAATTGCAAACACTGGAGAAGGTTTCTGCTTTAGGGATGGTTGTAGGGGAGTGTAACATTTACACAGATAGGGGTGTAAGAGCTGGAGAAGGTTATGGAGATAATTAGTTTGATGGAGAGACTGGAGGAGCTTACATTGACAGTATAGATGATAGCGACGGGACAATGTTACACAGATAGTAAGTCTTAGAGAAACTGATCGGGAGAGACACAAGAATTGGGGTTGCTTACACAGATTGAGGATGTTGCAGGGAATTGAGGGGATTAGCAGATAGGGAGGATTGTAGGATGTCCACATATTCAGAGTGTTTCAGGATTGGAAAAAGTTACACAGTTAAGGAGGGATGCTAGAGCTGTGGGGGTTCACAGACTTTTGGAGGTTCGAAGGGTTTGGGGCTGTATATGGATAGATGGATATGTGTAGGAACAGTAATATGGAACACAGTGGGAGAGTTTAGATTAGATTCCCTACTGCATGGGAACAGATACTTCGGCACAACAAGTCCACACCGACTCTTCAAGGAGTAACCCACCTCTCTCTGACAATGCACCTAGCACTATAGGTAATTTAGCATGGCCAATTCACCTGTCCTGCATATCTTTGGACTGTGGGAGGAAACGGGAGTACCCGGAAGAAACACACGCAGACACGGGGAGAATGTGCAAACTCCACACAGTTCGCAAACGCTGGAATCGAACCTGGGTCCCTAGCGCTGTGAGCACCATTGCTCACCATTGAGCCACCGTGCTGCCCAAATTGCAGAATTACACAAAGAGAGAATGTTTGAGGTGTTGGGATGGCTGTAAGGAGTGGAGGAGAAAACAGAGATGTGGCGTGCGGTTGTGGCTTGGAAAGGGTCTGGAGGTGTTTATACAAATAAGGAGCTCGGTAGGGATGTGAGACGGTTGCTGAGATCGCGTGGTGCAGTAAGCCAGGAGGCAGGAGTGTGATCGGACCTGCAGAAGGTTACAGTGATATCATGTTCTCTTCGGGATTGAGGAAGGTACACAGGTGAGTATTTTGATACAGGATGGAGGGTTTTACTGAGACAGGAGCACTGTAAGTATTGTGCAAAACTACAGAAGTAGGAATTATTCTTCTGAGTGCAGGATGAGATTATTGAGATTGGGCATATTATCAACATTGAAGCAATTTACATACAGGGAGAGTTGTCAGCATTGGAGTAGGTTTCAAATATACAGCAGGAATATGGAGGGGTGAAGGTTATAGAAAAAGGAAAATTTCTGGGAATTACAAGTATTCAAGACATTGGCCAAACACGTTGGACCGAAAGGCATGTTTCCTTGCTGTATGACTCAATCAAACGACAATAGACAGCGTGAGGAGAGAATATAGAACAGAAAGATCCCAGGTTTCAATACCATCTCCTTCAGGGAGGCCTGCTTTCCCCTTTGTTGTACTGGTCCTCACTAAGACAGCACAGGCCTGGATTGATAACTGTCAACTTATTGTGTTGACATAGGAAGGCTCAGTACAGCAGAGATGAAAGTGAACAAGAAGATGGGGTTTGAGCCTGGGACCATCATGCCCTGTGTTCGTTCTTCAACACTGTATCTATGTCATGTCTTCTGGACCAAAGTTCGATGTATTAACTACACTCTGCTCTGTTCACTGTGAGTGATCTTACCGATTTGCAGGATTCACTGAAGGCTTCAGATCTCTCTCTCTCTCCATCTCTCTGGCTGACCGACTGTCTACAGTGTGGTGATGATCGAAACACGAATTGGGAATTCTGCTGAGTCAGGAGCATCCTGAGTACCTACAGGAGACAGAAAAACAGACAGAATGGGAAATTAGATTGATGAAGTGTGGGTTACACATGGAGAATGGCACTGAGTCCCACAGAGATCTGGAAAATCCCAGTCTTCATCCCAGGTCTGTGCTGCCTCATCTTTCTGGAATAGAGAATACTGTTGGCTCAGGATATGGAGTAGCTGCAAAAGGTGCAGTCACCGGCAGCAATTAGATCCTCAGAGTGAGAGATACCACATGGAGAGATACTGAGTGATAGCACTAGAGTGCAGGAAGGTATCAGGATCAAACCACAGTCAGGAAGAAGGTGTACTGGGAGCAGTACTCAGGGATGAGGGAGCTATCAGTGGGCCAGGCAATGACCTCATGTTACTCTCACTCGACTGTTCATCCAGAATTTAATGCCGGTAGCAGGGATACCGGTCTGACTGCTTAATACCCTTTAAGTAAGGAAATCGGTTAGGGGTCAACGTATAAATCCAGACCCAGAGCAAGGAGGTTGACTCTCAACTGCCCCGTGAAATGATCTGGCAAGCCACTCAGCTCAAGTGCAGCTCGGGGGTGGGCATGAAATGCTGGCCAGCCAGAGACAGCAAAATCCCACTACTGAATTAAAAAAAAACCTGCTGGGAGCAGTGTCCTGGCCAGTCATGACGATAGGTTTATGGACAGGGCCTTAAACTGACAGAGAGGGACAGGGATCACGTGAAAGGAGTTTTCCAAATCCAAAGAGAATAGTTGACGCATCAGAACAGCATGGGAATGCGACTGAAGACAAGCAGAAAGGAACAGGATGGGACAGTGAATTAGGCTCTGACAGAAAATTCTGGGAAAAAGTCAATTACAGTTTTTTTTTGGAATTGTCAAAGAATTGGCAAGATTTGGTTACCAGAAAGATGTGGTTACAGAAGAAAATGTGTTGTACTGTTCTGTGTTCCAAGCAGGGAGGGTTACAATGGCAGGAAGAGGTTTCAGGAGGCTGGACAGGATGCGATCTGAATGAATCGACACAATTAGAAAGGTTTGCTCGGAGAGCCAGAGGAAACAGAAACACCAATGGCCCGGTCTGAAGCAGATGATCCAGGCTGGGATGGGTGTGGGGATTGGAGATGGTTTCACAGGGAAGGAGGACCATAGGGGTTAACAGAAATGCGGAGAGCTCTATGGCCTGCAGGGGTTCATGGAGATGGGGAGGTTGGGAGGGATGGGCCAGTTGACAGGGATAAGGATGTTGGTTGCATGGAGCGGTTTAAACAGTCAGCAATGTTTTAGGTGAATCGAGCAGATTACAGCGATAAAGTGGTTGTATTGACTGGAGGAAAAAACAGATATGGAGGGTAGTCATGGCTGAAGATGTTTATAGATACAGGAAGGTTTAGACTCTGCAGATTATTTAGATATGGAGAGTGTGGAATCTGACAGATTTTCCAAAACGGCAGTAATTTTGGTTGGAGACAGTTTCACAGATAAGGGAGCATTAGTAACCTCCTCCAGAATGGTCGAAGTGGGAAGGGTTGTAGGGGATTTTCCCTTCACACTAACAGGCACATAATGGATTCTTGAGATCACACTTTTAAAAGCCTCCCATTTGCCAGTAATTCTTTTTCCTTCAAACAGACTGACCCATGATTTGGACGTTCCGGTGTTGAACTGGGATGGGCAAAGTTAAAAATCATACACAAAACCAGCTTACAGGTGAACTAGATCTATTTATAGACACTAGCTTTCGAAGTGCTGCTTCTTCGTCAGGTGGTTGTGGACGATAGTCGTAAGACACAGAATTTTTCGCAACAGGATGGCAGTGTCATAGAATGAAATTTTAAACAAGTTTTAAATAAGTCTTTCGTCTTTTAGAATGATCACCAGCGCTTCTGAATCTAGCGCTTCCAAACACAGAGGGACCTCGATTACCAAATATCAATTATCCGATTATCGGATTATCCAAAGGAGATCTCGAGGTACCGATAGAAACATTACATCAAAGAGCTGTTTCAACCCTGATTGTGTTTTTTTTTTGGTCACGCTAATTAAAACAGATCTAGGCTCACTGAAATGATGCCGAGAATAGTCCTGGACATCAAGCCCAGATACGATCTCCAGATGACTGACCTCCCATCCTCTCTCCCTCTCCCCACACTTAGCCTGGAGTTCTACATAGCGGTAAATCCTAAAACCCCCTTCCCCAGATATTCTCTTGAACATTGTCCTGTACATTGCAGAGGGGGAACTATTTGAAATGTTGCAGTAAAAAGTGGTGTGTGTGGCTCAGTGCTCGGGCGTGTGTGTGTGGTTGTGTGTGTGTGTGTGTGTGTGTGTGTGTGTGTGTGTGTGTGTGTGTGTGGCTATGAGCACGCGTGTGTGTACACGTGCGTGTGCATGTTCATGTGCGCTATTTGGAGAACAAACCACCAAAGGTAGCAGCTGTCTTGGTGTTTGGGTGCACCCCAGCTGCCCAGGAGGGGGTGGAGATGATGGGGGCAGGGGCGCACAGGGGGCGGGTCAGCCGGGGTTATGGGCGTGAACGGTGTGGGGCAGTGTTGGACGGGTTTGGGACTGGGCGGGGGGCACTGTTGGAGGTGGGTGGGGGCAGTGTTTGACAGGTTTGAGGGCAGGCTGAGGGGGATGTTGGATCAGTTTAGAGGCGGGCAGGGTGCTGTTTTAGAGGCGGGTGGAGGGTGGTGTTGGATGGGTTTAGGGGCGGGCGGGGTGCTCTTTTGGAGGTTGTCGGAGGGTGGTGTTGGATGGGTTTGGGGACAGGGGCGGGTAGTAAGTGGAGGGTGGCGTTGGACGTTTTTGGTGGTCAGGGTGGGCGTGGGTCAGTGTTGGATGGGTTTTTGGGGGCTGGCGGGGTGTGAGGGCTCACGCATGGTTTGCTGCTGCCTAGTCATCTCAACGGGGTCTAGACATTACCGAAAACTCTGAGCCCCAGAGGAAAGGCATTGAATTGATTAATTAAATAATCAATTATCTGAATGAACTATCGCCCGTCCATCTCGTTCAGATATTCGAGGTTCCTGTGTAAACCGGCTGGATAGTTACCTTGTGTTGTATGATTTTTACCGTCACCCAATCAACTCCTGCTCGATCCTTCTGAATGGCCCCAACATTGGCCTTCTTCCAGTTTAAGGCCTTAATCTGTGGACCTGTCTGATCATTTTCCTATAGCAATGTTAAAACGAAGACAGCTGTGGTCACTGGATACAATGTGCTCTCTGACTGACACTTCAGTCACTTGGCCGACCTCGGTTTCTGAGGTGAGGTCTTGTGTTGCATCCGCCTGTGTAGTGTAGATCCCTGGACATCTTGGTTTAAGAAACTTTCTTTGACACATTTGACAAATTCCACCCAGTACGGCCCTTTTACACTCCGGGTGACCAAGTCAATCCATGGGAAGTTAAAATCGCCATCCAATACTACTCTATTATTTTTATAGGTACCTGCAATCTCACTACACATTATCTCCTCTCGTACCCGCTGGCTATTTGGGGGTCCACAACACTATCCCAGCAGACTGACCATCCCTTTTTGTTTTAACTTTTAAAAATATGGCCTCATTCGAATACCACTTAACAATATTGTCTCTAAGCACTGTTACTATGTCCTCCCTCATGAAAGGGGCAACTTCTCCTCCTCACTTACTTGTCCTTCTGTCCCACCTGTAGCTTCTGTATTCTGGAACACTGAGCTGCCAGTCCTGCCCTTCTCTCTATCATGTTTCTGTTATGGCTATAATATCCCAGTCCCCAGAGCCAATCCATGCTCTGAACTCGTCTGACTTACCAGTTAGGCCTCGTGTGTTGTAATAAATGCCCTTTAAACCAGAAGTCTTTTTCCCTCCCTTAACTGTGCCCTTGATATCCTGAATAGGAAACTTGCTCTCGATGGCTGACTTATTTTCTCCTGACTCGTTGATGGTCCTTCTCTTATTCAGAGTCTCAACTCCCTGCCAAACCCGTTTAATTCCTGCCAGGTAACGCGAGCATATCTCCCCTGCTTCGAGTGCAAGCCATCCCCTTTGTACAGGTCACCTCTACCCCAGAAGAGATCCCAATGACCCAAGAACTGAAAACCCTGCCCCGTACACCATCTCCTCAGCCACACATCCATCCGGCCTATCTTTATACTTCTATCCTCACTGGCACGTGGCACTGGGAGTAATCTGGAGATCATTAATGTCAATATCCTGCTTTTTTAACTTCTCACCTAATTCCCTGTACTCATTTCACAGGACCCCATCCCTCTGTCACGTGGGCTAATGTGCACAATGACGTCTGGCTGTTCACCCTCCCCTTCGGAATGTTCAGTAACCGCTCAGAGACAACATTGACCCTGGTACCCGGGAGGCAGCACACCATCCTGGGGTCTCTACTGCAGACACACAGTCTCCTGTCTGTCCCCCTCACAACAGAGTCTCCAATCAGTATCACTATCATTAGAAAGAATCTGACAAACAGAAACAGGGGAGGAACTCCCTGCAGTTGGGTCTATATTAGGAAAGGGGAGTATTTTAAAGTGATGCAGTGAGAACGCAGGGCCAGTGTGCTCCTTGAAGAGTGAATAGTAAAGGCAGCAAGTCTAGCAAATACTGATCAAGCAATATCGTACGTTTGATCAAGAAAATACAGTGCAATAAAATCATGTGAAGCAATTCACAAGCATAGAGAGTGCAAGGGGATTGTGGAAAACGAGAGACAAACAATAGTCACGAAATATATTTGGCAGATACAACTGAGGGAAAGCCACAAGGTATTTCATCACCATCGTTAGTATAAGAGGCTTCCCAGCGAAGAGCGGGGCCTGTTAGAAACCAGAGGGAAAATCTGTGCATGGAGCTAGAGGAAGTAGGTGATTTCTTCAATGAATACTTCCCATCTGTATTCACACAGGAGAAAGACATTGTAGCCGGGATTTCAGTCGGTATGGTGAGGTTCTGGAACATGTTAAGATCAAAAAGAAGAAGGTATTAAATATTTTCACATGCATAAAAAGGTGGAGAAAGCCTCAGTGCCGAATGAAATGTATCCCAGGCTGCTATGGGAGGTAAGGGAGGAGATTGCTGGGGCCCTGGTGAATGTATTTAATACTTTGCTGGCCACAAATGAAGTGCCGAATGTCTAGAGGATCGCTAAAGTGGTTCCTTTGGTCAGGAAGGTCAGCAGTGATAGGCCAGGTAATTACAGAGCAGATAGTCTGACAGCAATGGGAGGGAAATTAGTGGATACAATTCTGCATACAGTTTGAATTAATATCTGGAAAGGAAGGGATTGAATAGAGATAGTCAGCACGGATTTAATATACGAAGAACTTGCCTGATGAAATTAGTTCAGTTTTTTGAAATGGTGTCTGAAAATATTGATGAGTGTAGTGCAGATGGTGTGAGTTCCATGGAGATCATTAAGGTCTTTGACATGCGCCACATGGAAGACTGGTCCAAAAGGGAAGAACCCATGGGATCCAGAGCAAGTTGGTAAATTGGATCCACAACTGGTGGAGGATTGTTTTTGTGGTTGAAAGACTTTGCCCAGCGGGTGTACCTCAGGGATCTGTGCAGGAGTCATTGCTGTTCTTTATGGGCATTAATCACTCGGATGTGAAAGCAGAATGAATCATTAGTAGGGTTTGCAAAGACATGAAAGGTGAGGGTGTCGTTCACAGTCAGGAGATGGTCTCAGGCTACAGTCTGAAAGTTGAGGCTCGGATAGAATTTCAGCAGAGTAATTTCAATTGATAACCAGGCGAGGGCACAGCAGGCAATGAGGGAAAATTGATCAATTAAACTGCTTTTACATTGATGTAAAATGCTTGATAGGTAAGGCTGATGAACGCGCAGCATGGATGGGAACATGGAATTGCGAAATCACAGGAATTACAGAAACACAGCTGAGGGAGGGACAGGACTCGCAGATCATTGTTCCAGGGGACAGATTCAACAGGAAGGGTGGAAGGGGAGGCAAAAGAGTAGGGGCAGTGAAGTTTTAGATCAGTGAAAACACCACTGCAGAACTGAGAGGATAGTCCTTGGTATCGCCCAGTGAAACTATGTTCATGTAACTGAGAAATAAGAATGACTAATCAGTTTGATATGACGGGACTACAGGCACGCAGTAGTCAGAGGGAAATTGAGCAGCAAATATGTCGGAGATCTCAGATTTCTGTAAGAAGAATAGGGTCGTCATGGTAGGGGATTTTAACTTTCCAAACCTAGACTAGGACTCAAAGAGTGTTCAGAACTTGGTTTGGAGGAATTTGTTCAGTGTGTTCAAGAGAGCTGTCTCAATCAGTATGGAACTGGTCCGACTGGAGAAAGGGATAAAATCTGACCTCCACTTGGGAGACTAGGTAGGGAAAGGGGCTGAGGTATTTGTGGGGAAGCACTTTTTCAAAGTCACCACAATTCCATTCGTTTGAAAATAGCGATGGAAAAGGACAGGCCCGGTCCACACGTTAACGATCAAAACTGGCCTTGCCGCAATCGAGAAGGTATTAGACAAGACCGTCCAAAACTTGATTCGTGGAAGCTATTTGCAGGTAAAGGGACGTCAGATAAGTGGGATTATTTCAAAAGAGAGATAAATTAAGATTTCAGGGCCAGCATATTCCTATTAGTGTGAAGGACAACGTTGACACAAATGGGAAACGCTGGATGACTGGGGATATTGAGGCTCTGGTCAAGACAAAAGGGGGCACGTGTCATATACAGCCAGCTGGATTGAGGGAATCTCTTGAAGAACATTGTGGGTGTAATAATACGCTTAAAAATGTAAATCATGAGGGTCAAAAGGGGACCGAACAGAGCTTTGGCAGATATGGTTCAGGAAAATCCAGAGAGACTCTACAAGTATATTAACAACCGAAGATTAACTCGAGTCAGAATGTGACTCTTTAAAGTTCAGTGAAGCCATCCGTGTGTGGAATCACAGGAAATGGGTGAGATCCGAAACAAAAATTTCACGTCAGAATTTAGTGTGGAAAAAACACTAGGGAAGCAGGGAAATAAACAGTGATGTTTTCAAAAGAGTCGACATTGGAGAACAGGAGATGCATTAAAATTAGACAACTCCCTGGGAACTAATCGAATATATCCTAGGACGTTGGGGCAAGTTAGGGAAGAAACTTACAATGATATTTCTATCAGTGACAGCCACGGGTGATGAGCTGGGAACCTGGATTATGGCTAATGTTGTGCCTATATTTAGGAAAGGCTGTGAGGGAACGCCCAGGACATAAACACCAATTTGCTTGATGTCAGTGGTGCCAATGTTGTTGGAAGTGATTCTGCGGGACAGGGGTTACATGCATTTGGAAAGGCAATGATTGATTAGAGGTAGTCAGCACAGCTTTGTGCGTATAAAAGAGTGTCTCTCAAACCTGATAGAGGTTGTTGAAGAGGTGACTAAGGAGGTGGATGAAGACAGAGCAGTAGATGTTATCTATATTGACTTCAGCAAGGCCTTTGACAGGGTTTATCGTGGTGCACTGGTTAGTAAGGTTAGAGCACATGGCATCAGGGAGAGCGAGACAAACGAACACCAAATGGACAGTAGGAGACAGAGGGTGGTGGGAGAGGGTTGTTGTGCAGACTGGAGGCCTCTGACCATGGTGTGCCATAAGGATTGCTGTTGGGGCCACACATATGCATTATTGACATAAGCAAGAATATAGGAATTAATGTTAGTAAGTTTGTGGATAGTAACAAAAGTGTTATAGTGGACAGTGAATTCAGTTTTCAAAGGTGATCTTAACACACTGAGACAATGGGTCAAAGAGTGAAAGGTGGAGTTGAATGCAGGTGTTGGATTTTGTTATGACAAATCCAGGACAACTAAAGCAGTTAATGGAATAGCTCTGGGCACTGTTGTCGAACAGAGAGAGAGAGGGAGAGAGACCAAGCGCTTCAGTTACATTGTTACTTGGAAGTGGCATTGCAGGTGGATTGGCCAGGGATAGCAGCATTTGGCAAATTTCCCCCTCATGGGTCAGAGCGTTGAGCACATGAGTTGGTACATCGTGATACAGCTGTATCAGACATTGCTGGGTCCCCAATTGGAGTACTGTGTAGAATTCTGATTCTCCTGCTTTAGGAAGCATATTCTGAAACTGCAAATGGAGGAAAGATTGGCAAAGATGTTACTGATCCTGGAGGGTTTGACTTACAAGGAGAGGCTGGATAATCTGGCAAGCAAAACGGCGGGATGAGATATATTTGACAGATAAGGTTAAGGAGAATGCAAAGAGATCCTACAGCTTGCACGTACTTAAGAGCCCCTCAAAGGATAGCGAGGCCATCCATGTATGGAACCACAGGAGATGGGCGAGAGCCTAAATGAACATTTCATGTCAGAACGTACTGTGGACAAAGACTTGGAAACAAAGGGAAAGAAACAATGATATCTAATAAAGAGTCCACATTACAGAAGAGGTGGTGCTGGAGGTCTAAGAACACAAAGATAGAGAAAGCTCTAGGTCCTGAACAAGTGTATCCCAGAACATGGAGGCAAGTCGTAGTGGAGACCGTGGCAGAGATATTTGTATCATTGTCCTTCGTATTTCCACTGGGCGTAGGTGGCCGAGAGATGACCTTATAAAGGATTATAAAACCACGAGGTGGATACGTAGGGTGAATAGTGAATGTCTCTATCCCAGGGTAGGGGATTCCATAACTAGACGGCAGAAATATGAGGTGAGAGGGGAAATACTTAAAAGGGACCGGAGGAGAACATTTCCCACACAGAGGATGGTGCACATATTGAATGAGCTGCCAGACAAATGGGAGAGAAAAGTACAATTACATCATGGAAAATACATTTAGGTAGGAACTTGGAGAGGAGAAGGTTTGAAGGGATATGGATCAACTGCACAGAACTGTCATTCGTTCAGGAACAATGGTCAGCATGTCCTTTAGATAAGGACACCTAACCATCCTCACGACATCCCCACAGCAAAGTGTTTGCCTCTCAATTACCCTCTGAAATGGCCGAGCAAGTTCCTCAGCTCAAGGGCAGCTCGGGATGGGCAAGAAAGGCTGGTCAGCCGGAGACACCCACATCCCATCCTGACTTAAAACATAATCCATTCGGATGGTCCCACTGGAACTGCAATGGGACCAGTGTCCTGGCCAATCATGTCGGTCGGTTTATGGACAGGGGTTTAAACTGACAGAGAGGATGCAGGGACAGGGTTCCGGTGAAAGGAGCTTTCCAAATCCAAAGAGAAGCATTGGAACAGCATGGGAATGTGGCTGAAGACATTCAGAAAGGAACAGGATTGGACAAAGTTTGACTAAAACTGTACATCAGCGAATATGTATGTGACAGGAGATTGTGGGAAAGAGGGAATTATGTTTTTCTTTGGAACGGACAAAGTCTTCACAATCAGGCGGATGGATTTTTGTCAGACAGATAAATGAGATTTAGACACCAGGGAGACGTGGTTACTGGACGAAAAAGAGGTGGACCGTATATAGTCGATGGCTCACAGTCTTGCGGGGTCTTAAGCAGCATGGGAAAGGAGGGTTGGGTAACGCTGATAGGGCGGCACGGTGGCACAGTGGTTAGCACTGCTGCCTCACAGCGCCAGAGACCCGGGTTCAATTCCCGACTCAGGCGACTGACTGTGTGGAGTTTGCACGTTCTCCCCGTGTCTGCGTGGGTTTCCTCCGGGTGCTCCGGTTTCCTCCCACAGTCCAAAGATGTGCGGGTCAGGTGAATTGGCCATGCTAAATTGCCAGTAGTGTTAGGCAAGGGGTAAATGTAGGGGTATGGGTGGGTTTCGCTTCGGCGGGTCGGTGTGGACTTGTTGGGCCGAAGGGCCTGTTTCCACACTGTAAATCTAATCTAATCTAATCTAATGGGCAACAAAGGCATTACAGAGAAAGCATTTGGCCACAGATCATGAAGTAGAGTCAGTCTGAATGTAAATTCTGGCCACTACTTGCCAAGGACACAAGCAACAGAACAGTTTTAAACCACCGAACAGAATTTCATTGCTCATCACTGCATTACACAGGAATTCATTGGAATTTTTAATAAATGCATAGTGATAATTTTGAGAAACTTCAATATTGGTATAAGCTGTGATAATCACACTAACAAAAGTGATATTGGAAAAAGAGTTCAGAGAATGTTTCTATCACTGTTTCTTTGAATAACACTTGATGCAACTGGCTAGGGACGGAACGATCTTAAGTTGAACATTGTGTCATGAATTTGAGGAAATGAGAGATCCTTCGGGAAATTGTGATAAAGTACAGTTTAAAGGGATATAAAATTTTAAAGTGTCTCACAGAAAGGGCATGCCACAACTAGAAACAAAAATAGCCAATTACATGAGTTTGAGAGAAGAACTGATCAAGAGAAACAGGTTAACCAGACTGAAATGTGTGTCTGTAAACAAACAATGGAAAACATTTGAAGGGAGAGTGTAAAACATTCAACAGACAAAACCTCAGCAAGAAACTCATACCCGTCACTCACTCAAAACAAAATAGGTCATATTAGATTATCAGGCTGAGATCACAAAAAATGTACTTAAAATTCTGAGGTGAGAGCGAGGGTTTAAGTAGTAAGTGTTAAAGGAAAATTGTGATGGGTCTGCTAGCAGGAGGAGGGCACTGGGAAGGGGAATCGTTGTCAGAGTTTAATGATACAACAGGAACAGGGAGAGGTGAAGGTGCTGGAGGTGGTGAGATTATTACACAAGAGTGATCAGGGCCTGAATTGTGTTACAAAGCCAGTGTGGATTGCTGCAACTGGAGGGCATTGCAGAGATGGGGAGGGATGTATGCATTTTTATTTATTCATGGGATGAGGATGTCACTGATTAGACCAGCATTCTTTGCCCCCACTGCTAATTACCCAGAAGGTAGCTCATATTGCTGTGAGTCTGGAGTCACGAGTAGGCTAGACCAGATAAGAATGTCAGATGTCCTTCCCTAAAGGAGGTAAGTGAACCTGATGAGCTCTTCCTACTGATCAACAATGGTTTTATGTTGATCTCACCAATGTATTGTACAGATACAACATGACCTCCCAAATCCTATTCTCAATGCTCTGCCCAATGAAGGTAGCCATCCCAAATACCTGCTTCACCAGCCTGTCTAACTGTGACACCACATTCAAAGAACTGTGTACCTGCATCCCAGGTCACTGACTGACAACACTACCCGGGGCTTGAACATTTTCTGTACTAGTCCCACCCTGGTTTATTTTACCAAAGTGGAACACTTCTCATTTATCTAATTAAACTCCATTCTTCAGCAGTACTGTTTATCCTGTTGTATCACAGATAACCTTCTTCACTGCCTACTATATCACCAATGTTAGCGTCACCCACAAATTTACTTACCAGGAAACCAATGTGCTCATCCAAACCATTTATCCACATGAACATGAATAGGTAACTCACTGCACTGCTGGTCTAATGCCTCCAGTTAGAAAATCAAAACGTCTCCTACCACACTCACACTCCTACTATCAAGACAATTCTACACCTAATGGATACCGTATCCTTTTACATTGACCTGCTGTTATTACCCAGTCTACCACAAGGAACGTAGAATGCAGATCAGGACAAGACCCTTCAATCACAAAGGACCGGACAATAACAAAGGTCAACCTCCCAGCTATATAATCCATCTACCGTAACGCTGTCAAGGAAAGGCCGCCAGTATTCTCAAAGATCCATCCCACCCTGGCAATGTTTTACTACAACCTCTACCATTGGGGAGAAGGTACAGAAGCCTGAACACACGCACCAGCTGGTTTCACAACAGTTTCTACCTTTTTGATGTTAGGATACCGAATGGACTCACAAACGCTGAACATATGCCTGTACCTGTGTTTTTGTTTTTGCCACTGTTTACCTATTGTTTACTTTTCTATGTTACTTAACTCTGTGACCTGCTTGTGTTGCTCACAAGACACTGTGCCTCGGTAAACATGACATTCCATTCCATTCAATTCCATTCCCTGTATCCAGGCCGTGCAGTATTCTCCAAGATTCAAGTACATCCCTCCTCATCCTTCTAAACTCCATCGTGTATAGACGCAGAGTCCTCACACTTCTGTTTAAAGTCTCAGAAATACATCCTTGCCATAAGATTCGAGTCTTCTCGAGATGAAGGAGAACATTGCATTGGCCTTCCGAATTACAGATTCAATCTGCAAGTTTGTCTTTAGGGAATTCTGGACTGGACTCCCTTTGCACTTCAGATTTCTGAATTTCATCCCCATTCAGAAAATAACTCATGCCTCTATTTATTTGATCAAACTGCATGACCTCATACATTCCCATGTTGTATTCCATCTGCTACATCTTTGCACACTCTCCTAATCTGTCTCATCTTTCTGCAGCCTTCCTGCCTCCTTAGTACGACCTGCCCCTGCACTTATCTTTGCAAACGTTGCATATTACTTCATCTAGATCATTTATGTCGAAGGTGAAACACTGTTGTACCAACACTGACCCTTGCGAACCACCACTGGTCAAAAGCTTCCGTCCTGAAAAGGACTCTTATCTCTACCCTCTGCCTCCTGTCAGCCAAGTTTCTATCCGTGCTAGGACCTGGCCTCTGACACCATGCGCCCTTATCTTACTCAGCAGCTTCCTGTGAGGCACCTTGTCAAAGGCCTTCTGGAAATTCAGGTAGATAACACTCATTGTTTTCCTTGGTCTAACCTGCCCAATAACTTCTCAAACAATTCGAAAAGAATTGTCAGGTCTGAGCTCCCCTTGTTGAAATAATGCTGCCCTATTTTACCATGCACTTCCAAGTATTCAGTAATTCTCCTCCTTCTACAATTCCTTACTGGAGGGCTGTCAAGGCTGGGTCATCGAGTGTATTTACAGCTGAGATGGACAGAATTTAATCAATCAGGGAAAGAACAGTCACGAGGAAAAGTAGAGTTGAGGAAAATTGGATCAGCCATGATCTCACTGAACGGTGGAACATACACGATGGGCCAAATGGCCGAATTTCAGTTGCACATCGCATAGGCTTCACTAAATCAGTTTCAAAATCAATTAAAGATTGAACAATATTATGGTTTAATGAAATAAAGAAACCCATGGTCTAATCAGAAAAATCCATGATTCAAATTGTAACATGCTTCAGGATCCACAACCCATTCTTGGTCCCATCCTGCAGGTTCTATGAATCCTGCAACCTCTAGCCTCCTGAAGGATACTCAACCCTTCCTACATTTGTACCACCCTCCAGGTTCTGCAGCCCTTCCTACCTCCGTAACATGGCCTGGCCTCAAAAACTCTTCCTTCCTCTACAATGTTCCCCAGAAGGGCTCTGGACGCTGGTGGGAGTTACAGAGATAGTTGAGGGATATCAGGACTGGAGGGATTTGCAGATATTATGAGGATTGCAGTGCCAAAAGGAAGTTTCTGTAATTGTGAGAGATCATAGAGATGAAGGTATTTGAGGAGGGGAGGAGGGAGGGAGGATAGTAGGGACATGAGAGATTTCATGGTTTGGGTATTTTGTTAGGACTGCCAGAGCTTATGGAGTTGGCGGGAGGGAGGGGTGTTAATTACTGGAGGATTTTAAATAAACATGGAGGGTTTCAAATGGCAGGAAGAGCATTCCGGAAGTTGGCGAGTATGGGGTCTGAACAAGGTCATACAAATGGGAAGCGTTGTCAGGAGTGGAGGTATTTACAGAGATAGTGATGGTTTGATCTGGAACAGACAACCCAGATTGGTGGGGGCGAGGGGGGGCTGAGGACTGGAGGTGGTTTCACAGGGAGGGAGGACCATAGAGAGCCACAGGAGGTTACATAAATGTGGAGAGCTGTAGGGCCTAAGGTGTTCATAGAGATGATATGAGGAAGTTGGGGGCTTTATAAGGAGCAATGTTTAGGGATAAGGATGTTTGTAGGACAGGGATGGTTATACAGACAATGAGTCTTTCCGGGACTAAGCAAATTACAGAGATAATGATATTTATATCAACTAGAAAAACGAACAGAGATATGGAAGGTAGTCGTGACTGAAGATCTTTACAAATATAGGAAGGCTTCGGTTCTGGGGGCTACTTAGATACGGAGCATGTCGAATCTGGATTTTCTTTTCAGAGATAGGAATAGCAATTTTGGTTGGAAACTGTTTCAAAGATAAGGGAACATTGCACAAAGAGGAGGAAGTTCCTGCTGTGAGGAAAGTTGTTGGGGAGGGTGATGTTTACACAGATTGGGGGGTAAGAGCTGGAGAAGGTTATGGAGATGTGTAGATGGATGGAGAGCCTGGAGGATCTTATATTAACAAGGTGAGTGATAGTGACGGGGGAATGCTACACAGATGATGAGTCTTGTAGGAACTGGATTGGGAGAGTCTGAGGCATTGGACAGGGTTCTACAAATTGGGAGTGCTGCATGGACCGGAGATGATTACACAGATAGGGATGGTGGTAGGGTCTTCACAGACTGAAGGCGTTTTAGGGACTGAAAGAGATTATGTCAATAGGGAGGTCTGTATGATCTACAGGAGCTTATGGAGAGTTAAAGAGTTGGAGCATTTTACAGAGGGAAGTTTATCACACAGGACAGGTTACAGATAGTGAGGGTTGTGTGACCGGAGTAAATTAAAGAGAGGGAGAATTTTCAGGTCAGAAAGAGATTACTCTGATAGGGATAATTGAAGACACTGAATCAAAACTGCATGGAGAAGGTGACACAGATAGGGAGGGATGTAAGGATTGAAGGTGAACACATAGACATGGAGGGTTGTATTATTAGACGGAGCTTAGAGGGTTAGGGAATGGTGTAGGGATTTACACAGATAGGGAAAGTTGTGTTTTTGGAGAGGGTTACACGGATACAGGAAGTGTTAGGTAGTATTTAATGGACTGCAGATGAGCTCAGAGAAAATGTATTATGGGGAGTGGAGGAGGTTACAGACACAGAGTTGGGTGTCGGGTTGAAAAGAGCTTCTGCAGATCCTCGGTGCTGCAACGCTGGAGGGAGGTGATAATAGTGAGTGTTACCAAGACTTAATTACTTCATTGATATAGAGCAGGTCTAAGCACATAACTGTCAAAGGGAATTGAGGCAATCTAGATGGGTTTACGGAAATGTAAACGTTTATGGGAGTTTCGGAAGGGAACAGTGATTAGGCATGCTGTAACGAATGTCAATAGCTATAGGGAGAGTTCAAAGAGCAGGAAGAGGTGACAGTCATATCAATCTTTGTGACGACTGGAGAAGCTTACATAAGCAAGGAGTCTTTTAGATATTGCCGGAGATTACAGAGATAAGGACAGTATTAGGGATGAGGCAAGGGTGGCTGACAGGGCTGGAAGAAGATCTGACTAGAATTTCCACAGTGTGGAGACAGACCATTTGGCCCAACAACTCCACACCAACCCTCTGAACAGTATCGTACCCAGACCCACCCCTCTGCCTATCCACTAAACCCTGCATTTCTCATGGTTAACTCACCTAAAACACACATTCCTGAATATTACAGATCGTGCAAATTTTGGACTGTGGAAGAAAACCAAAGCACCCGGAAGAAACCCACACAATCCGTGGGGAGAAGATGTCAAGTCCACACAGTCAGTCAGCCAAGGCAGGAACCAAACCCAGGTCGCAGGCGCAGTGAAGCTGCAGTGCTTAGCACTGAGCCACCCTGCCACCCCGTAAACAGAGCACTGCAGAGTTTGGACCAGGTCACGAAGTTCACAAGTAGTTATTGGATCAGAAGGAGAATATAGTCAGGAATGGGAGAAGGTTACATAGATGTTGTCCGTGAGAGAGATTGAGGAGGTTACAGCAATAGGGAGAGCTGTGGATTCTCTGGACTATTACAGAGGTAGGGACGGTTGGGGAGACTGGAAGAAGGTAGTCACACTCAGAGTTGTGCACACTGGGTGAGGTTACCGAGTTAGCAAGGATTTTATGGACTGGCTGACGTTATAGACAGAGGAAGTTGTGAGAATGAAAGTTGTTACAACTATTAAGAAGACGGTTTAGGTACATGGATGGTTTTATTGGCTGCATGGTGTTCGAGAGCAATGAATTTTAGTACTGACTGGAGGTGGTCAGGGATAAGGAACAATGTAGTGATGGGAGTAAGTCACAGGGACATCGAAGATTGTCGAGAGAGGGCAACGTTACAGATCTCGGGAGGGTTCAAGTGGCTTCAGAACGTTACAGAAAGCGAGGGATGGCAGGAAACATTGTAGTAACTGGAGGACTCTAAGCAGAGAGGGAGGTGAAATGGATGGTGGAAGGTCAGAGATAATGAGGAGCTGTAGGACAGGATGGAGGAGTGCTGTTGGCACTGGAGAAAGTTGCAGTGACATTATGTGCTGGAGAGGCTGGAGGAAGGTACACAGATGGGCAGATCGGCAAGGGCTGCCCACAGGGTGGGCTGCAGGTGCTCGACACGATGACAGGCAGAAGGATTTTTGTAGCAATTTGGCGATAGTGGTCATAACACGAGGTTCCAAAGTTATTTTAGAAAAAGGATAGTGAAGAAGCCAAATTTGGAGAAGCCCCCTAATCGTTAGAATATCGCTGTCACTGGGCATTATCACTATCACGAGACAGCGTCCGGCAAACATAGACTGGGAGGAACTATTTGCAGTTGGGTTCATATTCGGAAAGAGGAAGTATGTTAAAGTGATAGATGAAGAATTCAGGGTTAGTGTGCTCCCCAATGAGTGAATGACAAAGGCAGTAACTCCAGCGAATACTGGTCAAGTGATATCGTGAGCTGGATCAAGGAAGTACATTGCAATGAAAACAGAAGAAACCCTACAAACGTACAGAGAGTGCAAGGGATTCGTTAAAAATGAGGGGCAAAGAACTGGCATGAAATATCCTTGACAGATACTATTAACGAAAGTTCGCAAGGTATTTTATCAGTATAGTTAGATGAAGAGGATTCCCTGCTAAACACTGGAGCCTGTCAGAAACCAAAGGGACAATCTGTGCATGGAGCCAGTGCAAGTAGGTGAGGTTTTCAATGAATACTTCCCATCTGTATTCACACAGGAGAAAGGCATTGTAGCCAGGGATTTCAGTCGGGATGGTGAGGTTCTGGAACATGGTAAGATTAAAGAGATGGAGGTATTAACTGTTTTTCACGTGCATAAAGGTGGATAAATCCCCAGTGCCCAATGAAATGTATCCAATGCAATGGGAGGGAACGGAGCAGATTTCTGGGACCCTGGTGGATATATTTAATATTTTACTGGCCACAGATGAAGTGCTGAATGACTGGAGGATAGCAAATGTGGTTCATTTTTTCAACGAGGGCAGCAGGAATAGGCCAGGTAATTTCAGAGCAGATAGCTTGACAGCAGGGGGAGGGAAATTATTCGGAATTATCGTGAGGATGGATCAACACTTGCACAGACAAGGATCAAGCCAGCTGGGTGATCACGGACTTGGTAAAGGAAGATACTGTCTGAGGAATTCAGTGGAAATTTTTGAATGGTGTATAAAAATGTTGATGAGGACAGGGCAGATGATATGGTTTACATGGACTTGAATAAGGCCTTTGACAAGGTCCCTCATGGAAGGCTGGTCCAAAAGGAATGAGCCATTGGGTTTCAAGGCAAGTTGGCAAATTGGATCCACAATTAGTGGATAGACTTCTTCGTGTTTGAAATTCTTTCACCAGTGGGTGTACCACAGGGATCTGTGCAGGAACCATTGCTGGTTAATATGTACATTAATGAGTTGGATGTGAAAGCAGAAGGTATCAGTATTAGGTTTGCAGATGACATGAAAGGTGAGAGGGTTGTCCACAGAGAGGGGGATGGTCTCAGGCTACAGTCTGTTGTCAATAAATGATAATCTGAGCAGAGTTTATTTCTGATCAATGGGAGGTAATAACTTGGGCGAGATATGATTAGCGAAGGACAGACATAATGAAAGGTTGGTCCTAGTGGAGTACTGAGGAACACAGGGACATTCGTGGACAACTTAATAGATCCCTGAAGTTGTCAGCACATGTTGACAGGGTGTGGAAGGCACCTGAACTGGGAGCAGGAGAGGAATGCATATCCTGGTGTGGCGAATTGTTAGAGACTGCTTGAGAGGATATAAACCAGTCTGGCAGGGTGTTGCATCTTAAACAGTCGTAACGCCAGAAAGACTGAGCCTGGTACAGAAGTTAAAGAGAGCAATTTCAACAGACAAAGCAGGCAAGAACATTGCAGTGAATGGGGGAAAACTGGTTATTAAACTGCATTTATTTCAATACAAGGGGCCTGACAGCTAAGGAAAATGAACTCAGGGTATGGTTGGAAGATGGGACTGGGAGATTATAGTTATTACAGAAATACAGCTGAGGGAGGGACAGGACTGGCAGGTCATTGCTTCAAGGTGGAGATGCTACAGGAATCATCGGAGGGGAGGCAAGAGAGGACATGTGTTGATGTGTTTTGATTGCATGAATCATTCCAGCAGTACTAAGAGAGGATATTCCTGTGGGATCACCCAGTGAAGCCATGTTAGTGGAACTGAGAAATAAGAATGGGTCATAACTTTGATATGATTGTCCTACTGACCCCGAATAATCCATCGCAGACTGAGAAACAAATATGTTGGTAGATCTCAGATATCAATCAAAATAATTTGTTTGTTCCGGTTAAGGTTTTTAAACTTTCCAAATGTGGACTGGGGCTGCCAGTGTTCAGCGTTTGCAAGGGAGGAATTTGGTAATTGCGTTTCAGAAAACTCCCAATCAATATGTAAATGGCCTGCAAAGAGAAATGGGCAAAACCTGACCTCCTCTTGGCAAACAAGGTAGGGAAAGGGACTGAGGCGTTAGTGGGAAAGCATTTTGCCAAAGTGAGTACAGCTCTATTAGATTGAAAATGGCTATGGAAAAGGACAGGTCTGGTCCAAAAGTTCAAGTTATGAAATAGGGCAGTCCCAATCTTGATCGTATTAGCCAGGAACATTCGAAAGGTGATTGTGGAGTCTATTTACAGGGAAAGGGAAGTCTGGCAAGTGAGAATATGGTGATATAAATTGAGTGTTCAGCGCCAGCATGTTCCTGTTACTGTCCAGCTCAATGCTGACAGCATTCGGAAACACTGGCTGTCTATTAGAGACTGGTCAAGGAAAATTGGGCACATGTCAGGTATGGCTAGCTGGATCAAGGGAATCCACGAGGATCACTGGGGCTGTAGGAATACACTGCGGTGGAAATCTGGAATGCAGAAAGGGTACATGTCAATGGTGGGTGAATTGTGGAAGTGATTCTGCCAGACAGGAATTACATTCATTTGAAATGGCAAGGATTGATGAAAGATAGTCAGCACGGCTTTGTGTGTACAAAGTCAGGTCTAACTAACTTGATTGCTTTTGCTGATGTGTTGACTATACATTTTCTACACTAATGTCAGCAGGGCCTTTGACAGGATTTAGCATGATATACTGGCTCATAAGGTTAGATCACGTGATCAGGGAGAGCTCACCAACTGGATACAAAATTAGTTTGACAATAGGAGACAGAGGGTGGTGGGAGAGGCTTGTTGTTCGGACTAGAAGCCTATCACCAGAGGCATGCCATCAGCATGAGGGCTGGGTCCACTGATGTGCATCATCTACATAAACAATGTGGTTGTGAATATAGGAGTCATTGTTAGTAAGTTTGTTGGTGATCAAATTAATGTGTAGTGGGCAGTGAATACAGTTATTAAAGGGGCTCTTGGCCAACTGGGCCAGTGGGACAAGAAATGAAATATGGAGTTGAATTATGGCGTTGGGTTTTGTTAAGACACACCAGGGAAGACAAACACAGTTAATGGTAGGGCCCTGAACAGAGAGAGACCAAGGGGTACAATTACATTGTTCCTTGGAAATGGTATCACAGTTGTACAGGGTGGGGAAAGCGTCATTTGGCACACTTTCATTCATTGTCCAGAGCTTTGATATGAATTGGAGATATTTGTAACAGTGTCCTAAATATTTCATTTGAGCAGAAGATGCTACAGGGTGACCTTATCAAGTTTTAAAAACCATGCAGGGCCTAAGAAAGGTGAATTTAGTGAGCAAGGATTTAAAGAGGGAGCTGAGGGGCATCATTGTCCACAGAGGACGGCGGAAAGACGGAATGAACTGCCAGGGTCACATGGGAGAAACAAGAACAAGAACAACATGGAAAATACATTTGGGCAGGGACATGGAAAGGAGAAGGTTTGAAGGGATATGGGTCAATAACAGTCAAAAGCGACTCAATCTGTTTGGGAAACGTGGTCAGCATGAACTACTAGGACCGAAGGTTCTGTTTCTGTGCTGCATAACTCTGTCTCCAGTGGAAGAAGAAGAGACAACTGAGATAAGGCATATTGTAAACACTGAAGCAAGTTAAAGCGATAGGGATGGTAATCTGGAATGCAGCACATTTCAAATATAGGGAAAGGAGGGACTATAGGGAAGGGAGGAGGTTACAGGGACAGGAACTGTTATAGGAATTACACATTTTTGAAGACACTGGTCCATGAGACATGCCATAGATACAATGTTGGAGAGAGAGAACACGGAACTGAAAAATCCCAGGCAGCATCCCCACCCTCTCTGGGAGGCCTGCTTTCTCCTCTGTTGTACTGATGCTCACTAAGACAGCACAGGCCTGGATTGATAACTGGGAACTCCTGATGCTGTCTCAGTACAACGTAAGCTAAAGTAGAGGTGGTGATTGTTCCTTTGGTTGTGTCTGTAGTGTGCCCGCCTTCCAGCACTGTCTGGGTCATGTCTTGTTGGCCGATGTTTGGAGCCCTCCCTGCTCTGTGCACTGTGAGTGATCTTACCTCACTGCAGGAATTATTGAAGGCTCCAGATCTCCCTGCCCTTTGTCTCTCTGGCTGACCGACCACCTTCAATGTGGTGATGGATGAGACACACAGCAGTTGGGAAGTCTATTGAGTCAGGACCTTCCTGAGTACCTGCAGGAGACAGAGAAACAAACAGAATGGGAAATTAGACTGATACAGTGAGGGCTACAAATGGAGAATGGCACTGAGTCCCACAGAAATCTGGAAAATCCCAGTCTCCATCCCTGGCCTGTGCTGCTGCGTTTCTCTGCAGTGGAGAAGTCTGTTAGCTCTGAGTTTGGAGTAGCTGCAAGAGTGAGGGACAAGGACAGAGGCAGCAATTAGACCCACACAATGAGGGATACCACATGGAGAGATACTGAATGATATCATCCAGAGTTCAGGCTGATTTCAGGATCAAACATGTGTGTAGAAAGAACAGGTTTAGCTTCATGATGCATGGTGTCAGTGGTCAGGGATGAGCAACCAGCGAGCAGGCGAAGTGATGGCTTAGTGTTACTCTTACTAAAGCATGTATCCCAAACCTCAGCTAATGTACAGGGGAAGCAGGTTTGAATCCCACTTTCAGAAATGGTGCAATTTGAAATCAATAATTTTAAAAAATGGTAATTAACAATCCATAAATACGTATGAAACCATTGCTAATGTACAAAACAACCAAAAACTTGTGTTCTCGAGAAGGGCATCTGCCTATACTCACGTGGTCTGCACGACATCCCCACAGCAAAGTGTTTGCCGCTAAACTACCCTCTGAAATGGCCAAGCAAGTTACTCAGCTCAAGGGCAGCTAGGGCTTAGTAAGAACGACTGGTCAGCCGGAGACACCCACATCCCACACATGATTTTAAATTAATAATCCATTAGGATGGTACCACTGGAACCGTGCTGGGACCAGTGTTCTGGCCAATCATGTCGGTATGTTTATGGACAGGGATTAAACAGAGAGAGGATGCAGGGATAGGGTTCCGGTGAAAGGTGCTTTCCAAATCCAAAGAGAAAAGGTGAGGCTTTGGAGCAGCGTGGGGGTGTGGCTGAAGGAACAGGAAGGGACAGAATTTAACTAAAGTGGCACAACAGTGAATTGGTTAGTGACAGTAACTTGTTGGAAAAAGTAATTTTTTTTGGAATTCACTAAGTCTCATCAATACCATAGATGGATTTTTGACACAGAAATAAAAGAGATTTAGACACGAGAGAGATGTGGTCACAGGGTGAACAAAAATATTCAATGGTTCAGAAACTTGTGCAAACCCAGGCAAAATGTGCAACGTCAACAATAATTGATAACAAAGGCTTTACAGAGAAAACTTTTGGACTCAGATCACGAAGTAGAGTCAGTCTGAATGTAAATTCTGGCTACTACGTGCCAAGGACACAAGCAACAGAACAGTTTTAGACCACCGAACAGCATTTCATTGCTCATCATTGCATTAAACTGGAACTCATGGAAATTTTAAAATTCAACACATTGTGATAATTTTGGAAAACTTCAATATTTGCATAATTTGGGTCAATCACACTGACAAAAGAGATGTTGGAAGGGGAGTTTGGAGATTTTTTTTCTGTGTTCCTTTGAATAACACATTGTGCAACTGGCTAGGGATGTAACTATCTCGGATTGACCGTTGTGTGATGAACCTTAGGGAATGACTAATGTCACTTGGAGAGATCCTCTTGGAAATTTTGATAATGTGTAGTTTAAAGAAACATAAAGTTTTAGAGTTATGCACAAAAAGGACAAGCTACAACTGGAAACAAAATCTCGCCAATGAAAAGAGTTTGAGAGTAGAACTGACCAAGATAAACAGACTGAACATACTGAAACATGTATCTGTAAATGAACAGTGGAAAACATTTTAAGGAACAGTGTAAAACATTCAACAAAAAGGACATTCCATTGAAGCAGACAAACCTTAGCAAGAAATTCCTATCCGTCCCTTACTCAGGACAAAATGAACAATATTAGATTATGAGGCTGCGAAGATCCCCAAAAAGTAATTAAAATCCTGAAGTGAGAGAGTATTTTAGGAGTAAGTGTTAAAGGGACTGCAAAGAGTGAGCGAGCAGAAGGAGGACAGTTGGAAGGGAATTCATTGTCAGGTTTTAATCTTACAATTGGAATAGGGAGAGCTGAAGGTGCTGGAGGGGGTGAGAGTATTACAGAGAGTGGCTACGGCCTGAATGGTGTTACAAAGCCAGTGCGGATTGCTGCAGCTGGAGGGGTTTGCATAGGTAGGGAGGGAAGTTATGTACTTGCATTAATTCATTCATGGAATGTGGATGTCACTGATTGGGCTAGCAATCTTTGCCTCACTATCAATTATCCAGAGGGCAGCTCAGAGTCAGCCATATTGCTGTGGATCTGGAGTCACATGTTGGCCAGACCAGGTGAGAATGTCAGATGTTCTACATTAAAAAGAGGTCAATGAACCAGATGAGATCTTCCTACTAATCAACAACGCTTTCATGGTGGCTTCACCAATGTCTTGTACAGATACAACATGACGTCCCAACTCCTATTCTCAATGCTCTGACCAATGAAAGTAACTATCCCAAACACCTGCTTCACCAGCCTGTCTACCTGTGACACCACTTTCAAAGAACTGTGTGCCTGGGTCTCTGATTGACAACACTACCCAAGGCCCGAACATTAACTGAACAAGTCCCACCCTGGTTTGTTTCATCTAAATGGAACAAATCACATTTACCTAATTAGATTCCATCTGCTACTCTTCAGCCCACTATCCCAGCAGTCCTGTTCATCCTGTTGTATCATAGACAACCTTCACTGTATCACCAATTTCAGTGTCACCCAAAAAACCTTACTTACTAGGAACCAATACTCCTATCCACACCATGTATCCAAATGACAAACAACTCTGCAGCTACGACATTGCAATTCACATGCTTCCAGTCAGAAAAACAATGTTTCCCACCACCTTCTGTCTCCTTCCATCAAGCCAATATTGTATCCAGCTCACTACCTCCTCCTGAATGTCATATCCTTTTACACTGATCTGAGCTTATTACCCAGTTTACCGTACGGAACGCAGAACACAGAAGAGTACAACACAAGAGACTTCGGCCATGATGTCGTGTCAACCTTTAATCCGACTGTAAGATTAAACTAACCTGCAAACTACTGTTTTAATACCATCCAGGTGCCTATCCAAGAGTCTATTAAATGTCCCGAATGTATATAATTTTCGATTTTACTACCACCACTGGCAGTGCATTCCACCCATCCAATTCCCTCCGTGCAAAGAACCTACCTCTGAATATCCCCTCAACCACCCTCAAATCGCTTAAAATTCTACCCCCTTGTGATAGCCATTTTCTGCCACTGAGAAAAATAATATCTCACTACTCACTCTATCTGTACCTCTCATCGTCTTGTTCATCTCCTCCAAGACTCTCTCACCCTTCTTCACTCCAAGGAGAAAAGCCTTCGTTCCCTCAACCTTTCTTTATAAGACGTGCTCTCCAGTCCAGGTAGCATCCTGGTAAATCTCCTCTTTACCATCTATAACGTTTCCACACCCTTCCTGTTATGAGGGCACTAGCACTGAACACAATATTCCAAGTGGGGTCTAACCAGGGCTACACAGAGGTGCAACATAACCTCACGGCTTTAAAACTAAGCTCATGAAAGCCAACACAACATATTCCTTCTAAACAATCCTATCAACCTGTGTGGCAACTTTTATGGGATCTCTGGATGTTTACCCCAAGGTCTATCTCCTCCTCCACATTGCCAAATTTTCTGCCTTTATCCCTGTATTCTGCATTCGTTTTCGACCTTCCAAAATGAATCGCTTCACATTTTTCGAGGTTGAACTCCATCTGCCACTTCTCAGCCCAGCTCTGCATCCTGTCAATGTCCCGTTGCAGCCTGCAACACCCTTCCACACTATGCACCACTCCACCAACCACATTGACATTGGCAAACTTACTAACCCACTCTTCCACACCCACTTCCAAGTCATTTTCTAAAAAAAAATCACAAAAAGCAGAGGTCCTGGAATCGATCCCTGCACAACACCACTGGTTGCTGACCTGCATCTGAGTGATTTCCAACTGTCATCACCCTCTGTCTTCTATGGGCCAGGAATTCAGTGTCCAGGCTGGCAGGTTTCCCTGTAACACATGCTTCCGTACTTTCTGAATGAGCCATAAGCGTGTTTTGTCACGTTCTCAAAGGATTCAATAAGATTTGTAAGGCATGACCTGCCCCTTACACAACTATGCTGACTATCTCTAATCAAACTATGGTTTTCCAAGGAATTATAAATCCTGTCTCTCAGAGTCATCTCCAATAATCTGCACATCACACACGTAAGACTAAATGGTCTGTAATTCCCAGGATTAATCCTATTGCCTGTCTCGAACAAGGTAATAACATTTGCCATCCTCCAATATTCTGGTACGACACCAGTGGACAGTGAGTGTAGTGGTCCTCACCAACGGCATAAAAATCTCTTCCCTCACTTCCTGCAGTAACTTTGGAAACATCCCGTCTGGCCCAGGGTATTTATCTATCCTTATGTTTTACATAATTCTCAGCAAATACGCGTTCTTAACATCAACCTGTTGACACACATTAGTTCTTTTCACGCTGTTCTCACAAACGACAAGGTCCCTCACAGTAGTGAATACTGAGGCATAGTATTCATGAAGGATCTTCCCTATCTCCTCTGCCTCCAGACACAAGTTCCCTCCGCTATCCCTGACCCGCCCTACACTCAATCTGGCCATCCTCTTATTCCTCACATAAGTGGAGAATGCCTTAGTGTTTTCCTTAATCCTTGCTTAATGTTTTGTCATGCCTCCTTGTAGCTGTCCTAAGTCAATTCTTAGTTCCTTTCTAGCTACCTTCAAAGAATCCCTACAGTGTGGAAACAGGCAATTTGGCCCAACAATTCTATACGCTTACTCTGAAGCGTATCTCACTCAGAACCATTCCCCCACCCCATTCCTCCCCCTTTGCCCTGACTAATGCACCAAACCTACACATTCGTGAACACTATGGGTAATTTAGCATGGCTGAGTCACCCAACCTGCACATCTTTGGACTGTGGGTGGACACCGGAGCACCTGGAGTAAATCCACACAGACATGGGGAGAATGTGCAAAATCCATACAGACAGTCACCTGAGGCTGGAATCAAAATCGGGTCCCTGGTCCAATGAGCCATCATCTTACACCATGTAATTCTACAAAGCCCTGTCTGTCCTTGCTTCCTCAACCTTAAATATGCTTTCTTGTTCCTGTTGACTAGATGGTCTACATCCCTTCGAACATTGTTAAATGTTTCACTAAATACCATTTGGACAATGTTCACTGCTCTGCCTTCATCTATCTTTGGCCATCTCCTCAAAGAGTCACTCCGGTTTGTGAAACAAGGTTTCCCACTCACAAAGCCGTTCTGACCATCTTGAATCGACCCTTGTCTTCTAAATATGCATCGCTCCTTTCTCTCAGAATCTCCTCCAACAACTTCCCATCACTAGGCTCACGGGGCTGTAATTTTCTGGCTTTTCCCTGCAATCGTTAAGTGATGGAATAGCATTAACCACCCTGAAGTCTTCCAACACCTCACTGTGTCTTCTGAAAATATAAATATCTCTGTTAGGGACACTGCAATCTCTTCTGTCGCTTCCCACAAAAAAATCTAGGTTCGACCTAATGAGCTACTGAGGATGGATCTACCTTTACTTGTTTTAAGATTCCAGCACTTTATATTCTCTATTGAGGATTCTTTCCAAGGCATCACTATTATTTCCCAAAGTTCCCGAGCTTCCATGTCTTTCTACACAAGATTTTGTTTGGTTAATATCACAACCATCTCCTCTGTTTCTACACATAGATGACCTTATTTATATTTAATGGGCACTATCCTCGAACAAGTCACCCCTCAGCCTTTACTGAAACTTACATAAAGGCTTCTGAAAATTCACATAGAACGTATCCCCCATAACAACACGCCCCACCTACACCCTTATCTATTCTGCCATTTATATTTACACCAACAAATAAAGTCCAACTGGTTCAGAAACACATTTTATTTTACACCATGTGTTTCTAAGGGTCCAATTATTGTTTATTCACATATCCTTTCTAACGTATATCAGCATGCTGTCAGGCTAACACTATTTGGTTTCAGACTGACAGCAGAAGGGGTTGAGGGAGTTCTTGTTTGTCAATCTGAAAAAGGTAGCTCCCAGGCTCAGCAGGTATTAGAAAAGGCAAATACAATGCGGCCACTTATTACAAAGGGAATGGAGTCAGAAAATAGGAATGTCTTGCAAAAAGTATACAAGATTCGAGTCAGACCACGCCTACAATATTATGAACAGCATGAGTGCCCGAAGGAAAGATATTCTTGCAACGGAGGCAGGTCACAGAAGGGTAACTCAGCTAATCCTGAGAATGGATGAATTTTCAAATGGAAAGAGGTGGAGGAGATTGAGGTTGAACCCACTGATGTTTAGAAAAATGAGAGAGAAATGGAATGTAACTTCCAAGATTCTGAACGGCGTTGACATGGTAGATGCTGGGAAGTTAGAACATAGAACAGTACAGCACAGCAATAAACCTTTCGGCCCATCGTGGTTGTGCTTGTCCATGGTGCTATTCTCGACATATACCACCTGCCTGCACATGATCCATATCCCTCTATTCTCTGCCTGTTCATGTTTCTGAGTAACTTCAAACCTTCACGCACATTTCTGCTTAAAGGAATGCCCACACACCTACATCTCATGTTCTTAACTCAAACACCATATCTACATTATAGCATTGTGGGTCACTGCTCAGAAAACTCCTTTATAATAAGATTATGAGATATTTATAATTACACTGCATTTAATCTACAATAGACAATTTTGTTGATGACTCCTTGATATGATGTTACAGAAAACCATCTCATATGTAATCCAGGATTCTATCCGTTACAGCCCTGATATCTAGTCGGGATGGAGACCACTGTCACACACAGTTATTGTACTGCCCTTGCTACAAGTATATTCAGTCTCCTGACCGTAACCATATTGACATTACCATCAGTGCCTGGTGCCTACAAAAGAATTCCTGCTAAGGGCTGCTGCTGCTTGTTTATTCTCAGCTCCACCCAAATAAATTCCAACAGTTGATCTTCAGATCCACGTGACTGTCTCATTAATGCATTAATCTCATCCTTTCTTCACAACTTGCTGGCTTTTTGCCTAGCCTGCCGAGATGCCAAAAACCCTTCAATATTCCCTTCCCAGCGAAGGTCATTCTGCAGCTACATCTCCGGAATGACGGTTCCATTATGTCTGTTCACTGTCATTCCATCTGACTTATGGCAAATGCAGAGAGTCATTCCTCAGTAGTGAGGGGCTGAACAGATGAGAAGAGGTTACAGATTTAGGGATGCTTACAGGCGCTCGAGGATGTTAGAGTTAAACAGAGTTACATCTGTTCAAGAATGTCAGTGGGACAAAGGTGTTTGGTGATTGGAGGAATTTACAGTGATAGAGGGAGTTGGATTACATTCTAGAGATAGGGATAGGTACGGATGTAGGGAGAGGCAGGCAGACAGAGGTAGAGACAGGGGGTGTTTCAGGGAGAAGAGAACCGTGTATACTAACAGAGATATGGAAGGTTGTAATGACTGAAGATGCTTACAGATACAAGAGGGCCTCTAGGAATAGAGAGAGAATTGCAGGTTAGAGTGAGTGTGGACTTCAGATTCTGACAGATATTGTCGGACCTGGAGTAGCCTTGGCAAATGGGGTGCTTGCATTTATATAAGGTGCTGAAGGGGCTGGAAGTGGGAAAGGATGTAGGGAGGGTTGTAGAGGCAGTTGGTGATTAGAAATAGGGAGGGCTGCAGAGACTGCTTGGTATTGGACAGATGGCGGTTTCGAAGAGGAGGGGAAAGTGACAGAAATAGAGAAAGTGCAGTGGCTGAAGAGGATTCAGCAAACAGGAGGTTGAAAGATGCAGGACAATGTTACAAAGACAGGGACTGTTGTATGGATGGGAGGACCATGCAATGGCAGGGAGGGCTCTAAATCCTGTTGGATAGTATTTTGCAGAGATAATGAGAGTTTCACAACTAAAAGTAGTTAGATCGATCAGGAGAGTTAGAGGATATTTGATCAGCTTTGAATGGAAGGTTTTTTCCAATGACAAGGGAAGTTCTTTGAGAAGGTGACTAAGGAAGTGGATGAGGGTAAAGCAGTAGATGTTGTGTATATGGATTTTAGTAAGGCGTTCGATAAGGTTCCCCATGGTAGGCTAATGCTAAAACTTCGGAGGTATGGCATTGAGGATACATTAGAGGTTTGGATTAGGAATTGGCTGGCTGGAAGGAGACAGAGGGTAGTAGTTGATGGATTATGTTCATCTTGGAGCGCAGTTACTAGCGGTGTACCACAAGGATCTGTTTTGGGACCATTGCTTTTTGTTATCTTTATAAATGATCTAGAGGAAGGACTTGAAAGCTGGGTAAGCAAGTTTGCGGATGACACAAAAGTCGGTGGAGTTGTGGATAGTGAGGAAGGAAGTGGTAGGTTACAGCGGGATATAGATAAGTTGCAGAGCTGGGCAGAAATGTGGCAAATGGAATTCAATGTAGCTAAGTGCGAAGTCGTTCACTTTGGTAGGAATAACAAGATGATGGATTACTGGGCTAATGGTAGGCTACTTGGTAGTGTGGATGAGCAGAGGGATCTTGGTGTCTATGTACACAGATCTCTGAAAGTTGCCACCCAGGTAAATAGTGCTGTGAGGAAGGCATATGGTGTACTGGGCTTTATTGGCAGAGGAATTGAGTTCCGGAGTCCTGAGGTCATGTTGCAGTTGTATAGGACTCTGGTGAGGCCTCATCTGGAGTATTGTGTGCAGTTTTGGTCGCCATACTATAGGAAGGATGTGGAAGCTTTAGAACGAGTGCAGAGGAGGTTTACCAGGATGTTGCCTGGAATGGTAGGAAAATCTTATGAGGAAAGGCTGAGGCACTTGGGGCTGTTCTCATTGGAGAAGAGAAGGTTTAGGGGAGATCTGATAGAAGTGTATAAGATGATTGGGGTTTAGATAGGGTAGATACTAAGAACCTTTTACCGCTAATGGAGTCAGGTGTTACTAGGGGACATAGCTTTAAATTAAGGGGTGGTAGGTATAGGACAGATGTTAGGGGTAGATTCTTCACACAGCGGGTTGTGAGTTCATGGAATGCCCTGCCCGTATCAGTGGTGAACTCTCCTTCTTTATGGTCATTTAAGCGGGCATTGGATAGGCATTTGGAAGTTATTGGGCTAGTATAGGTTAGGTAGGATTCGGTCGGCGCAACATCGAGGGCCGAAGGGCCTGTACTGCGCTGTATCCTTCTATGTTCTATGTTCTATGTCCTGGAGACTACATAGATAGAAAGGCAATGGAGAATGCCAGGTTGCTGGGTTGGAGACAGTTACACAGATGGGGAGGGTTGCACAAGCTGAAAGAGTTTCCTGTGGTCGGGAGGGTGGAGGGAAAGATGGTGAAATTTAATTTAATTAAGATCAAAGAATTGGAGAAGGATAAGGAGATTATAGATGGATGTAGAGACTGGATGAATTGGCACTGAAAGTGAGTCTTGTTGGAACTGGACAGTGACAAAGATTGCAGTTGGTGATAAGATCAGGAATTCGTCAGGGTCTTAAAGTGATTACACAACAAGGGAACATTAAAGGGGCTCCATAGATTGGGGATGTTGACAGGACTGGAAGAGGTTATGCAGAAGGGGACAGCTTTATGAACTGTAGATGTTTATGGAGATAGTGGACAATTTGGAGCAGTTTACAGAGACATGAAAGTTTTTAGGACATTACTAAGATACACAGGCTTTAGTTAATGCAAGCTTGTGAAGATTAATAGGACTGCAGGACTGAAGAAAAGTACACACAGCAGTGGTGGCTGCAGATGTTAATGGAATAGAGAGAGAATTGCAGGTTAGAGTGAGTGTGGACTTCAGATTCTGACAGATATTGTCGAACCTGGAGTAGCCTTGGCAAATGGGGTGCTTGCATTTATATAAGGTGCTGAAGGGGCTGGAAGTGGGAAAGGATGTAGGGAGGGTTGTAGAGGCAGTTGGTGATTAGAAATAGGGAGGGCTGCAGAGACTGCATGGTATTAGATAGATGGCGGTTTCGAAGAGATGGGGAAAGTGACAGAAATATGAAAGTGCAGTGCCTGAAGAGGATTCAGCAAACAGGAGGTTGAAAGATGCAGGACAATGTTACAAAGACAGGGACTGTTGTATGGATGGGAGGACCATGCAACGGCAGGGAGGGCTCTAAATCCTGTTGGATAGTATTTTGCAGAGATAATGAGAGTTTCACAACTAAAAGTAGTTAGATCGATCAGGAGAGTTAGAGGATATTTGATCAGCTTTGAATGGAAGGTTTTTTCCAATGATAAGGAGAATTGTCGAGGCTGGAACAGGTGACATAGATAGGGAGCGTTTGAAGGAGGATATTCAGAAAAATGGTGGGCTGTAGGGGTGGGACATGGTGAGAGTCACAGACAGAATTAAGGCAGCACATGAAGGTAATGGAAATGACTATTGTAGTCATAAGGAGAGGATGTGAAAGGTAGAAAGATTTGTAGTGACCAGCATTATATCTGAGTCTTGCCTTCCGGGTCGAAAGTTAGAGGCCACTAACTTCTCCCTGTGCTGTTTACTGTGAGTGACTTTACTGGTTGCAGAATTTACTGAAGGCTTTAGACCTGCCTCTCGATCTCTCTCTGGCTGACCAACCATCTTCAATGTGGTGATGGATGAGACAGGAGTTGGAATATCCTGAGTATCTGCAGGAGACAGAGAAACAGACAGAATGGGTAATTAGAATGATGCAGTGAGGATTACTCATGTAGAGGAGCACTGAGTCCAACAGAGATCTGGAGAAAGCCAGTCTCCGTCCCAGACTTCTGCTGCCTCCTCTCTCTGGAGTGAAGAATTCTGTTATCTCAGGATCTTAGACCAGCTGGAAGAGCGAGAGGCATTGACAGAGGCAGCAGTTAGACCCACACAGTGAGGGATACCACATGGAGAGTTAATGAGTGATATCATTAGAGCGCAGGAAGGTATCAGGATGAAACCATGGTGTCAAAAGAAGTGGTTCTGCTGCAGTGAGCACTGCTACCAGTACTCAGAGAGGAGTCAGCTATTTTACAGTGATGGTCCAGCGCTGGGACCTGGTCAATCATGTGACCGGGATTATGTAGAGTGCTTTAAACTGACACAGAAAAGGAGGGACAGGGCTCAGCTGAAAGGAAATTCCCAATTCCATAGAGAAATGTTGAAATATTGAAACTTGGGGATGTGACTGAGGAGAAACAGAAAGAAACAGGAAGACACTGAGTTTAAGTAAAATTGTACATCAACAGATAAGTTTGTAACAGGAAATTGTGATTTTAAAAGTAAATTAATGCTTCTTAATTTGTGTGCATGAAGCATTTGCAATAAGGGATTTGCTCGTGTGACTTGTGATTTCTATCTGATCACCATCACGGAGACACGGTCACAAGGTGAACAAAAAGGTGAGGTATTAATATTCACAGGACACAACATTGTGGAAGATCAGGTAGAATGGAAAGCAGAACGGGGAACTCTCACCATTAGAGATTGCAATAGATGGCTAAGACAATATGTGGCTTCAGATTATCAAACAGTCGGAGACCAAATTCTGGGTAATAAGGATCAGAACATAGGACTGGACGGACAGGTGTTCAGGGCCCCTTATAAGCATTCCAGTTTTAGACACTGCATTAACAGGGAATTATTGGAATTTGTAACAAATGCACTGGGATAATAGTGAATGGATTCAATCTTCCTATCTCACCATCTCATTGGTAATGGGTCACAGACAAGGCTGATTCTCTCCCATTCTCAGGGGAATCTGTTGGTGGGTGTACAGACCAATTGGGCCTTCCACAGACTCTGTTACACTTGGGGCAGAAGGTGACCGTAGGAAGGGGGTGGGTGGGGCATTTCTGTGACAGTGCGCTCCTTGTACTGTTTTCTCCTGGATTCCCCTTTTTCCCCCACAGCAAATATCGAGGTGCGCAACCCCTACCTTGCTGCCGGAAGTCGAGGTTGAGAAAGTTAAAATCCCCGACCATTACCACCCTATCATTCTTACAGATATCTGAGATCTCCGACGTATTTGCTGTTCAATTTCCCACTGACTACTGCGGACCTGTACTACCATCATATCAAACTGATCATCCAGCCATATTTCTCAGTTCCATGAATAAAGCTTCGCTGGCCGTTCTCGAGGAATATGCTCTCTAAGTGTTGCAGTGATGTTTTCACTGATCAAAATCACCAATCCGCCTCCTCTTTTGCTTCCCATTCTATCCTTCCTATAGCATCTGTGCCCTGGAACTTTGAGCTGCCTGTCGAGGCCCTCACTCAGCTGTGTTTCTGTAACTCCGGTGATTTACCATTCCCATGGTCCCATCCAACCGAGTGTTCATCTGCCTTACTTTTCAAGTCTTTTACATTGAGGTAATGCAGTTTAATTGATAGTTTCCCTTAATGCCTGCTGTGCTCTTGCCTGCTTATTAATTGAAATTACTCTCTTGAAATTCTGTCTCAGACTCAACCTTCAGACTGTAGCCTGAGACCATCCTCACACTGTGGACAACACCCTCACCTTTCCTGTCATTTGCAAACTAATAATGATACCTTCCGCTTTCACATCCGAGCAATTAATGCCCATAATGCACAGATCCCTGTGGCACACCCGCTGGACAAAGACTTTCAATCACAAAACCAACCAACATTATCAAGTATCCCTGCTGCTATGATGGTAATTCTTTAAAACCGGTGTAAGCAACACAATGTTATTGGGGTACACCGCGTGGAAACAGATACTTCGCTGTATCTCATCTATGCTCGCCATATAACCAAAATTAAACAAGTCCCGTTCCCTAGCATTTGGCCTCAATCCCTCTAAACCCATCCTATCCAGAAACTCATCCGATTACCATTGCAATTTTTTTAAGTGCAATAGCCTACTCCACTCCCTCTGGTAGCTCATTTCATACACGCACAACCTTGTGTGTGGGAAATGTGCCTCAGGTCCTTTGTCAATTTCAGACCACTCACCGTAAACCTATGCTCTCGAGTTTTCAACTCACCCCAGCTTGGGTAAAACACGAAAATACTCAGTTTACAACCCTTCCATAAAATCATGTCGCAGCCGTTACGCTATCGGGAAAGATGTGCAGCCTGTTCCACCTCACCCTATAGACCAAACATTGACGACATCCTTGGCTCTATTTTGTCACCAATTTCAACTGTCATTTGTTTTAACTTTTTCAAGATGTCAATTACCCTGGACAACAATGAGCTGTTGGAAACAGAAAGGTTAAAGATAAGTGAGTGGGCAAGTGAGGCAGTTGCAGCTCTGGTGAAACTCCTTCTTTGTGAGTCACTCAGCAACAAGAGGCGTGAAGGTGACTCAGGCGTGAAAGGTCTTCACATCGAGAACAAAAAGCAATCAAGTGCAGTTAGCACCACTTCCGGAGTGGGGGTGGGGTGAGATAATTACCTTTTGACTTCAGTTCCTCTGTTCAGAAACTGCCTTTTAAATTGAGGTGAACAGAAACTGCATTTCTAACAAGCACCATGAATTTAGCAAGATTTTTTGAGTCGCTTCTCGTCGATTCCCACGCAGGTTTCCAACTCAGTTGGTGTCGATGTGGCTCATGTCCAGGTGTGAACTTCCCTGCAGCCAATCGCACGGTTAAGGTAAAAGGCAAGGAAAGTGGCATCTCGAACTGGCCCCGAGGTCAGAGCATCCTCACAACGTGATCTGTCGTTCTCGGATTGTAATGCTACCTTTATGGGTTTTAGGGTGGAGAACATTCTTTGGGACTCTTATTCTGCAAAACAGACACAGTGACTGAAACTATGCTGCACGGTATGATGTGGAACACGGCCTGCTCAGCTTTGTGCATTTTCCCTGTAGTCTGGTGTGTTTCATGTTCCGTGTAAACGTGAAAGTTGTCCTGTCTCGAGCAATGGGTGAAATCATTTAGCAAAGTAAGAATCGAAATTGCAGTAATGTCAAGCAGTTCATGGTTATTTGACCAAATCATGAGCGAACATGCTCACGCACTCACAGATACATTTGTAGCTGAAAAGAGTCTGAGAAGATAGCCTCAGCTTACCATTGATTTTGATCCGGATTGATGGACTATCATTATTTGTTGCGAAATTGATATTGTAGCCGGCACATCCAAGCAGCAGTGCGAGTCGGAGAGGGATCATGGAAGCCATTTCACGTGACTTTCCATCTGTTGTCATGCAGGAGCTCAATTGGAAATGCAAGAAAATGGGGTTTCAGCGCAGCTGGTAGTGTGGCCGAGTGGTCTAAGGCGCTGGATTAAAACTCCAGTCTCGACAGGGGAGTGGGTTCGAATTCCACCACTGCCGTTTGTACTGATGAGCTGCAACGACGCAGCTTGTTAAAATGCTGTTTCCATTCCAGCTGTACTTCTGTTCACAAAAAAATTTGATTTGCTTCCCGAGAAATTAACTGTGTAGTGGGAAAGTGCCAAATTGTCTATGCTGTCTTGATCGTGTTTGCCTCCCGCGTGGAAAATTGCAAACAGCTCTACTGTTGCTTTATGTTCCAAGCATGTTGAGATTTTACTGGAACCGAATGGAGACTACTATTTCATCGCTGTTGTGAAACAAAGTCCTGCGGTGAGTCGATTCATCGTTACTTGGCTTTCTGGCGAATGGGAAAATCGTTCCGGTGAATTTTGATGTCATATGTTATTGAATTTCTCCAATTTCCTTCGTTTCCGTACCGGAGACACCGGAAGGAAAAGGTAATCTAATCGAGACTGTGATTGGTGAAATTCACTTTTTGTGGCCCATTCTTATTATGTTCTTTCTTTCTCTCTTTTCAGCATTGTCTGGGATATGGTGGTGCACTGAGGCTCAGGTATCATTGAAAAGTTATTTGGAATTGCCCTGTTGTTAGTTGCGAGATGACTTTACGGCTCATGGCTTCGGAGTGTCTCACATTTAGCATTCATGCTCACTGTATCTGAAAATGCATTTGGTTTGCCAGTTTCGTTTGTGTTGCGTGTCAAATGTTTTCTGTTTTGCGATTCGTTCAATACATTACGAATTAACAGGCTTTCTGAGGTAATTTCCAGCTGCAAAAACTCCTCAACTGAGAATCTGGGAAAATTTCACAGATTATGGTCAGTCGGAGCAAAAGTAAGGAAGTCCTTCGTTTCTGCAGTGTTTCACAATACTACCTTTCCAGTGAGCAATCGAACAGACTAAATGATTGTGCCACAGACTGCGACGGCCAGCTCGGCTAAAAAGTTATCCTTTTAAAGCCGGTGTAAGCAACACAACATTGTTGGGCTACACCGCGTGAAAACAGATACTTCGGTGTATCTCGTCCATGCATACCACACAGCCAAAATTAAACAACTCCCATGAAACAACGAGCATTTGGAAACAGAAAGGTGAAAGGTAGAATGGCTTCAACTTTCAGTGTCGGATATCACTGAGCTGCAGCAGGGGCGGCTGTGGGCTTGTTTCTGTAGCATAGTGATCATCACGTTCACCTTCCGCAAGATAGGTTCCCGCGGTCGAAACTGTTTTGTTCTTCATCTGCAGCCTTTTACATGGACAAGAACGGAGCTTTCTTGCTTGCTTTCCCATCTGCAAACCTGGCTTCGAATTTGCTTGAACAAATCTGCTCTGTAGTGAAATGCAATGCATTTCCATTTGATTACTGTGCAGAGCATTGTAAAGATATTCTACAAACTGCTTCTGACCATGTGCCATTCAGTTTCAGAGTGTAGTTACCGATCCTTCCCCGAACAGCAAGACCGCATTTGCATTCCTTGCTCAGGCGGCCCAGTTCAAAGACAGGGAAGAAGCTGATGCGCTGGTGTCACAGTGCACCACGGATTCCTCAATTAGTCTGTCTGTCAAATGTGCCCCCAAAGTCGTATCTGAAAGACCTCATTTGGAAGCTGTCTGTCGTTATACAATGTGCGAGAATTGGCACCAGAGGTCCTGAATCATGTTTTGGAGCAGTTCGCACGTTAGTGGCTCATTCAATCAGCAACAGCAATGAAAGAAATTGCACTCTCAGAGGAACCTCTGGACCTGTGCTTTCATAGCGTCGCTAGTATTAAGGTGCGCCCCGAGATCTAAGCCATGTTGGAACTGAAACGGAGGAATCGACAAAGAGGCTGCAGAATAACATCGCATCCTTTTGGTTTTCTTCAAATCACTGCTGAGCAGGAAAATGTAAACGGGGAGAGCGAGTGGGAAAGTGAGGCAGTTGCAGCTCTGGTGAAACTCCTTCTTTGTGAGTCACTCAGCAACAAGAGGCGTGAAGGTGACTCAGGCGTGAGAGGTCTTCACATCGAGAACAAAAAGCAATCAAGTGCAGTTAGCACCACTTCCGGAGTGGGGGTGGGGTGAGATAATTACCTTTTGACTTCAGTTCCTCTGTTCAGAAACTGCCTTTTAAATTGAGGTGAACAGAAACTGCATTTCTAATAAGCACCATGGAATTTAGCAAGATTTTTTGAGTCGCTTCTCGTCGATTCCCACGCAGGTTTCCAACTCAGTTGGTGTCGATGTGGCTCATGACCAGGTGTGAACTTCCCTGCAGCCAATCGCACGGTTAAGGTAAAAGGCAAGGAAAGTGGCATCTCGAACTGGCCCCGAGGTCAGAGAATCCACTCAATGTGATCTGTCGTTCTCGGATTGTAATGCTACCTCCGGTTTTAGGCTGGAGAACATTCTTTGGGACTCTTATCCTGCAAAACAGACACAGTGACTGAAACTATGCTGCACGGTATGATGTGGAACACGGCCTGCTCAGCTTTGTGCATTTTCCCTGTAGTCCGGTGTGTTTCATGTTCCGTGTAAACGTGAAAGTTGTCCTGTTTCGAGCAATGGGTGAAATCATTTAGCAAAGCAAGAATCGAAATTGCAGTAATGTCAAGCAGTTCATGGTTATTTGACCAAATCATAACCGACCATGTATTCTCACGCAGTCACAGATACATTTTTAGCTGAAAAGAGTCTGAGAAGATAGACTCAGCTTACCATTGATTTTTGTCTGAATTGATGGGCTTTCATTATCTGCTGCGAAATTGACATTGTAACCGGGCACATCCACGCAGCTGTGCGAGTCGGAGAGGGACCATGGAACCCTTTTGATGTGACTTCACATGTGTTGTTATTGCAGGAGCACAATTAGAAATACAAGAAAATGGGTAGGACTCATGCCTGGTAGTGTGGCCAAGCGGTCTGAGTCGCTGTTTTCCCATTCTAACCCTGAAAGGTGGGTGTCTTCAAATCCCCCTCTCTGTCATTTCAGCTGATCAACTCCACTGCTGCTCCCTTTGCTAAATGCCACTTCGATCCCCGCTGCATCTTTGTTCAAAATCAAATTGGTTAGCTTCCAGGGGAATTAGCTGTGGTGTAGAAACGTGCTGAGTCTTGCAAAGTTTCTCAGCTGTCATGACGGTGTTCACCTCACCGCGCAGAAAGCCACAATCAGCTCGACTGTTGCTTTACGTCCCCGGCAAGTTGAGTTGTTACTGGACAAGAATGGAGACTGTCATTTCATCGCTGTTGTGAAACAAACTCCTGCGGTGAGTCGATTCATCGTTATTTGGCTCTCTGATGAATTGGAAAATCATTCCAATGAATATGTTATTGAGTTTCTCCCATTTCCTTCCTGGAGACATCGGCGTGTGAAATCATAATTGATCCATTCCCTGGCGAGAGTCTGCGAACCCATTCCCACTCTGCTCCCCTAACAACAAACTGTGCATCGTTCCCCACTCTTTTCTCACATGAAAGACCTGTAGCCACATCTCGTGACTGTTCTCTGGCCGAGTTCTGTCCTCCTAGCAATGACTTGTGACTCAGTCCTCCCTATTTCCCTAGTAACGGCTGAAACCTCACCCCGACTCTGTTCTCCTCCCAACTGCCTGTGACGGCATCCCCGCTGCATATCGATCGCAACAGCCTTCCCCATACTCTACCCCTCGCAACGGCCTGTGAACCCATTCCCTTTTTGTTCCTCTCGTAATGGCCAATGAACCCATCCTCATTCTTTTCTCGCAGCAACGGCTTGGAAATCCATTTCAACTCTCTTCTACCACCAACGACGTGTGATCCCATCCGCACTGTGATGTCCATGGTCTGTGTATCCATATGCACGATTGTTCTCAGAGCCACGGTCTGTGAACCCATTCTCATCCTGCTTCCCTATCAATTTTCTGAACCCAACCCCACGTTTTTCTCCCATCAACGACCTGTAATCCGGGCATTTGCCTGTGATCCCGTTTCGTGACTGTTTTCGTAGCAATATGATCTGGTCCCAGCCCCATTTTGCTTACATCGCAACAATGTGTAACTCAATCCCCACTCTGCCTCCCCAGGAATTACCTGTGAAACATTCCCCACTCTGTTCTACGACTGATGGCCTGTTAAATCATTATGTTCCCTATCAAGAACCTGCAACCCCATTCCCAATCTGTTATCTTGGAAACAATCTGTGAACACACCACTCCATATGTTGCCCTAACAGCAACTTGTGTCTTAATCCCTGCTGTTTTCCACGAACAATTGCCTGTGATCTCTTCACGACAGAAGCAAAACCAAGCATCAGGTAATTCAGAGACATGGAGATTGGTAGGGAGAGAGAGTGCAAGATGGAGAGTGAGTGAAGGAAAACGGCGGAGGATGTGTTAGACCAGAAGCGAGAGCAAAGACAGCGAAACTCAAACCCAACTCTCAAACCCGGTCCCCTCCACATCCTTGAGAAACAGGACTGGGGTTAAAACTTCGCGAGAAGATTTGTAACTCGGGTGCTCGTTGTTGTGGTTCTGTTGGTCAGGCTGCGAATTTTTGTTGCAGACGTTTCATCCCCTGTCTATGTGACATCCTCAGTGCTTGGGAGCCTCCGGTGAAGCGCTCCTGTGATGTTTCCTCCGGAATTTATAGTGGTTTGTCTCTGCCACTTCCGGTTGTCAGTTCCAGCTGTCCTTTGCAGTGGTCGGTATATTGGATCCAGGTCGATGTGCTTATTGATTGAATCTGTGGATGAGTGCATTGCCTCTAGGAATTCCCTGGATGATCTCTGTTTGGCTTGTCCTATAATAGTAGTGTTGTCCCAGTCGAACTCATGTTGCTTGTCATCTGCGTGTGTAGCTACTCAGGATAGCTGGTCGTGTCGTTTCGTGGCTAATTGGTGTTCATAGATGCCGATCGTTATTTGTCTTCCTGTTTGTCCTATGTAGTGTTTTGTGCAGTCCTTGCAGGGGAGTTTGTACACTGTGTTGATTTTGCTCATGCTGGGTATCGGGGTCTTCGTTCTGGTGAGTCGTTGTCTGAGAGTGGCTGTGGGTTTGTGTGCTGCTATGAGTCCTCGTGGTCGCAGTAATCTGGTTGTCAGTTTTGAAACACTCTTGATGTATGGTAGTGTGGCTAGTCATTTGTGTTGTGGCATGTCCTCGTTCCGTTGCCTTTCCCTTAGGCATCTGTTGATGAAATTGCGGGGTTATCCGTTTTTGGGGAAAACATTGTATCGGTGTTATTCTTTCTGTTTTTGCAGTCCTGGTGTACTGAAGTGTGTTGTTGCCCTTTTGAAGTGTGTTTTGATGCAACTTATTTAGTGTGTGATGGGGTGGTTGCTTTCATAGTTCAGGACTTGGTCTGTGTGAGTGACTTTCCTGTATACCTTTGTGGTGAATTCTCTGTTCGGTGTTCTCTGTACCATCACGTCTAGGAATGGGAGTTGATTGTCCTTTTCTTCTTCTCTAGTGAATCGGATTCCTGTGAGGATGGCGTTGATGATCGGGTGTGTGTTCTCTATTTCTGTGTTTTCAATGATTACAAGGTGCAATCCACATATCTGACCCAGAGTTGAATTTGCGGTTAGACAGTTTGTTCTAACCTTTGCATTACCGCTTCTGCTATGAGTCCAGAGATGGTTGAGCCCATTGGTGTACCGTTCATATATTTGGTTGTTGAATATGAAGCGTGTTGTGAGGCACCGGCCTAGTAGTTTAACTATGCCATCCGTGTTGAAAGATTCAACGCCCTGTTGTCTGTTCTGTATGTCCAGCAGGTTGGCTATTGTTTCTCTGGCTAGGGTTTTGTCGATAGAAGTGAACAATGCCGTTACATCGAATGAGACCATACTTTCTTCCTTGTCTATATGGATATTTCTGATGATGTCCAAGAATTCCACCGTTGACTGTATAGAGTGTCTGGATCCGCTGATCAGGTGTTTTTATTTCTGTTGCAGTTCTTTAGCCAGTTTGTGTGATGGTGTCCCTGGTAGTGATACTTTGGGTCTGAGTGGGATGTCTGGTTTGTGCACTTTATGTAGTCCATAAAATCTGGGGGTGTTGTTGCTTTCAGGTTTCATTCATTGTAGGTCACACCTGGTTATCCCTTGACAGTTTTTCCTTTTACAGTTGATGGCTGGTTATTTTCAGTCCTTGCAGAAGGGTCACTCTTTAAAATTTTGATGTGCTGTTTCGTTGAGGTCTCTATTCAATCCCCTGTGAAAGAAGATATAAGTGACATTGTCAGCTCAGGAAAGAAATTCACGAAAGAAAGTCTGAGAACCTTAGAGGAGAACAGATTAATTGAGCAGAAGCCAAACTCAGGGAATAAGATTCCCCAGAACGTTCTGTCTCAAAGGTTGCCAGTGTTCAGGCACAACCGGAGAAGAGAGACTGACAGCCAGTGAGCACCTCGACCTTTGGGCCTCGTGGTCTAATTTATAATGTGTTGCTTGAAACAGGATAGAGAGTGGGTCCAGGTGACAAACTAACGAGTTCTCTAGCTTCCTTCCTCCACACTTCCTCGCTTCCTGGATTCAAAACCATATGCAACAAATCAGAATTTACATACTTTCCACTGTTTTGTTTCCAATTGTTTATGTCCTTTATTTTCTTTCAGTTGGAAGCTGGCCCCGGCACACACTTTATTTCTCTTCTCCGGGCTTAATGGCTCTGATATTCCATTGCTCCTGTGTTCCACCCTAACTTAGAACTTTCTTTTTTTCTTGATACAAACCACGTTTTGTTAAAGCCTGTTCAATGTCTAGCATTCCCAGATCTATTGAAACCATTTTGACGTCTCTCTCTCTCTCACTCTGCACCCCCTCTGCCTCCACCTACCCCCCTCGTCCTCTGAGTTTCTGATTATTTTCCAGCGTTTTCAGGTAATCAAGGTGTGGATTTAAGATCAAGTAACTCGAAATGAAATCTGCAGGTGATAACAAGCTGTGTATCTAAACTGAGGCAAAATGCAACTTGACACAACAAACATTGCAGAACACACAGTTTGGGCACTTCGTTAGCATATTAGACCATAACATATAGGAGCAGATATTAGTCCATTCAGACCATCAAGTCGTCTATACATTTCAATCTTGCATGATACGTTTCCTCACCTCATTCTCCCGCTTCTCCTCGTATCCCTTGATTCTCAAGAACCTATCTATCTATCTCAGTCTTATACATACTCATCGGCCTGGCCTCCACAGCCTTCTGTGGCAATGAATTCCATAATCTCACGACTCATTTGATGAAAACTTTTATCCTTATCTCTGTTCTATTTGGTCTTCGCTTAACTCTAAGTCTATGCCCGCAGGTCCTAGTATCTCCAACTAATGGAAACAATCTCCCAACATCCATTCTGCCCAGGACATTCAGTATTCTGCACTTTTCAGTTCGATGCCTGTTCATCTCTCCAAACTCCACCGAGAATAGAATCATATTAACCAAACAGTAAAACAGCAACTAATGAAGTTAGAAGACCCCATACAGACCACAAGCAAAACTAATACAATTTACGAAAAAACGTGCAAGAACTGTAACAAACAATATATTGGACAACAGGCACAAAACTAGCCCGACGATACATGAACACCAACTATCCACAAAACGATATGACCTTCTCACTAGTATCCTTACAGATGAGGAAGGATACCACATCGACTGGAACAACACATCCATCTTAGGACAAGACAAACAGACGTATTCGAGAATTCCAAGAAGCTTGGAATTGCAGCCAGAACACTATCAACAAACAAATCGCGTTATACCCCATCTACCACCCCCTGAGGAAAATAACAAGAAATGACATCACCACAGGAAATAACATCACCAACCCAAAGAAACCCAAACATATAAATAGAAAACAGGAATCATGTTCACTGATTCGCCTGAAGCCCACTGAAGATTTACCAACAGAGTGGTAAATTTTACTCGCCCAGTCTCGGCTCTTTTGTAAAGGAAGTTCAGAGAACATTAAACGATGCATCAAATATGTCCCATCGAACAAAACGAAACTTATCATGGTCTTCGATTAATTTACAGATTCCTTAGTTCCAGTGATTTCCTGGAAAACCATCTCATTGCAAAAATTAGAGAAGGGTATGGATCTTTTTGCCAGAAAATAATAAATCAATCGCTCATCTTTGTTTCATGCGTAAGAACATCCAGATTCTTCTGCACCACATTTTATTGCAGTTTCTCTCGATTTTAATAGTTTTCGGAATTTGACTCTTCCTACCGAATTCATGGCCTCACATACACGACAGGAAACTGCATCTGTCTTTTTTTTTCCTTACCCAGACGACCTACATACAGTATATCGCATTGCAGATTCCCCAACCTCATCAAAAGATGTCCTGCAATCTATTGTGCATCATCAGCAAAACTGGACAAATTTCACTCTGCCACTTCATCAGGTCGTTAATACAGAGAAACATCATTCAAGCCATATGCCTGACATTACTGCATTTCACGATTTACATTTTACAACTTTAAAAATTACACATGATTCGGTGGCTTGTGTTCAGTAAATAATGGACAGTCAAAGGTCATTTATTACACAACACCATGAACTCTTAACTTGTTCAACGACGTTTTATTATTTGGCTCCATATTGACTCTCTGCTAGAAATAGAAATAGAGTTCATCTATCTGCTTCCTTGAAAAAATCTTCATGTCATGTCAGCAAAAATCTCTGGCAAATTGCCAAAGTGTGATTTTCCTTTCAATGAAAGATGTTGACTGAGTTTACGATCATCTTTTCTAAGCTATCTGCTTTACTTCCGTTATAATGGTCTCCAGCATTTTCAAATTCATAGAAATGGCATTGGTGCAGATGGAAGCCATTTGGGCCATCCCGTCAGCGTCAACGTTCAATGAGATCCTGGCTGATTTGTTTAATCCTCAACTCCGAAAATGTGTTGCTGGTTAAAGCACAGCAGGTCAGGCAGCATCCAAGGAACAGGAAGTTCAACGTTTCGGGCCAGAGCCCTTCATCAGGAATGAGGAGAGTGTGCCAGGCAGGCTAAGATAAAAGGTAGGGAGGAAGGACTTGGGGGAGGGGCGATGGAGATGTGATAGGTGGAAGGAGGTCAAGGTGAGGGTGATAGGCCGGAGTGGTGTGGGGGCTGAGAGGTCAGGAAGAAGATTGCAGGTTAGGAGGGCGGTGCTGAGTTGAGGGAACCGACTGAGACAAGGTAGGGGGAGGGGAAATGAGGAAACTGGAGAAATCTGAGTTCATTCCTTGTGGTTGGAGGGTTCCCAGGCGGAAGATGAGGCGCTCTTCCTCCAATAGTCGTGTTGTTATGTTCTGCCGATGGAGGAGTCCAAGGACCTGCATGTCCTCGGTGGAGTGGGAGGGACAGTTAAAGTGTTGAGCCACGGGGCGGTTGGGTTGGTTGGTCCGGGCATCCCAGAGGTGTTCCCTGAAGCGTTCCGCAAGTAGGCGGCCCGTCTCCCCAATATAGAGGAGGCCCCATCGGGTGCAGCGGATGCAATAGATGATGTGTGTGGAGGTACAGGTGAACTTGTGGCGGATATGGAAGGGTCCCTTGGGGCCTTGGAGGGAAGTGAGGGAGGTGGTGTGGGCGCAAGTTTTGCATTTCCTGCGGTTGCAGGGGAAGGTGCTGGGAGTGGAGGTTGGGTTGGTGGGCACTTCCTCCAACATGTTATTCAACATGTTATGAGTCTTTCGAATTCTAAATACAACATCTTTTCCTCCGGAAATAAAAGCAGTTTCATTCGAAATATAGGATGACAATGATGTACTTACTGTTGGTGAAAGATGAATGATCGGTGACTACAGAGAATGGAGATGATCAGCTCTTGGTGTCTGTGCTATGGCCACAACATTTCCCGTCAAATCTGCAGTGTTTGCTGCCTCAACTCGTCATTCCCACTAAAACTGGGAGTGAAAGAGCAAGCACAACAGAAGAGAAGAAAAGAAGTTTTTGTGGGACAATGGAAAGAGGTTCCAGTTTGTATTATCAGTCAGCAAGAAACAACATTCATTGGTGGAGAAAAAAGGAGGGAATAACTCTAGGAGCATCAAATCACAAAAGGCTGAGCTCAAATCAGAAAGCTGCGGGATCAGCAATATGACATTTGAAGAAGATGAAACAATGAGCCTTTGAAAGATTGGACATCCACAACTGGCATTTGAATCCCAAGTTCTCTTGTTTACTAGAGAAGCACTTTAACAAACTGAGTCACAGTGCCTCCACTAGAAGTGCGTTTACACATCCACACTTGTAGTTCTTTAACCACTTCATCACAAAAGTTTGGAAATGTTTTTCTTTTTTGTTGAGAATTGCAATCAATGCCCGCTTTTGAACAGACATTTCACAGTTTAACATTCTCCATTGAAAATGTACAGGGAAAGTTAATGTGCACTTACATTGGTTTCAAACTGTACTGTTCACTTGTTTAAACTGATAGAATAAAGAGAATGTGTCCATCCTTTCTTGGTCCATTGACGGCGTTCACACACCCAGAGGGATCCTCACACCAAGAGGAAGAGGGTTATTGTGATGAATTGACCTGGAGTGAGTGTGAGCCAGAATCAACATTGGGCAGTGTAGGCAGACCCATTGGCATCAACACTGAGCCTAACACCACCAGCTCCAATTTAACTTCCTGCCTCATGCGTTCCAGTCATCATTGCCATGCACTTTTATTTGACTTCCTCACTCCGCTTCTTTACTTGTTCACGACCGATTGCAGGTGTCTGCTTAGAACCTGACATTTTTAGAAATATGACTCTATCAATGAGATATGATTCACTGATCATCCGAAGATACCCCGGAGAAGGAGGGAATGAGTTAGTTTCTTGAACCTTTCAACTCATGAGCATGACGAATCGTCATGCTGCTGCTAACGATGGATTGCTCGGATTTAGACCCGACAACACTGAAAAAACAGCAAGATGATTTGCACGGGATTTGCCGTGGCAGTTTCTCCGTGTATCTACTACCATACTCCTTCTAATTGGATGCAAACAATCCATACCTGCTGTAGAAGTGAAATGGAAAGGAATTACAATTAATTACTGTCTGAAACTTTGTTAAGCTGCTCTCATACCTTGGCCTGAACGTGCGCCGGTGTGTACAGCAGCAATTATCATCCTGATAAGGAATGCAGTTTCCGTGCCCTCACCCTTTCTGTAACAATAGTACCGCGTTTGCTTTCAGTGCGAAGGCAATCCGATTTGAAAACAAAGTAACATTTATTTGCTGGTGTCACATTGAACCACGGATTGTTGATGTCGCCTCTCTGTCAAATGAATCCCAAGATAGTCTCTGAAAGGCCTCATTTTGATTTTGTCTGCTGTTTTTCAACGCGAATGAACCAACATCAGAAATCCTGAATCATGCTTTGGTGCAGTTCGCATGTTAGCGACTCAGTCATTTTGCAACAGGAATGAATGGATTTGCAGTCAAACCTTCACACGTGCTCTGAAATCGAAGCCATGTTGGAACTGGAACTGAGAAAGTGATAGACATGAAATGACGTTGTATCATTTACCTCATATAAGAGCAGGAAAATGTAAACCTGGTCAGGGGAGGATGTGGGGACAGCAAAGTGAGACAAGTGTAGGTCTCGTGAAACCTCTGCTTTCTGATTCAGTCAGCAACAAGAGACATGAAGGTGCCTCAGGCTGGATAACTTTCCCATCTCGAACACCGAACAATTACGTCGAGTAAGGACCTCTTTGACACCTCATTGCTTTGTTCTGCTAATTCTATTTGGAGGTTCTTACCTCGGTTCTAGAAGTGCTTTTGTTTCACCTCCTCGTTTATTCTCCGTCCTTCATTCTCAGTTTGTTGGGAAGAACGAGGTGAGGCAGGAATCAGTGCGGATATCCCACGCTGATCATTCTCTGCTGTAACTGTTCATTAATTTTACACCAAAAGCAAAATATTATGAATTGTATTTGGAATTTAAAAGGAAACATGTCGAAGGCCTCAGGCCTAAGTGACAGATATATTATCTAGAGAATGTGAGCCCAGTTCTCCACACTCCAGTCAGCGGGAGGAGAAATTGCCTCATCAGCTGCACTTTCACACTGTCTTCTGCAGTCAGAGTTTCCAAAGAACAGAAATGGGAAATGAGGGATTTGGACAGAGACTGTGAAAGAAGGTGACAATGAACAGACATAGAAAGACAAATAGAAACTCACATTGTGGAAGACACTGAAAGGGTCAATTGTCCACTTGACATGGCTGCTAAGTGACAGAAAGGAAAAGAAAAAGGTAACCACTAAAGCATAGCTTGTCACCAGCTCATGGAAACGGAAGCAGCATTACCGTCAAATAAAACCTTTTAAATTTGTAAAAGTGACGGTTGCCAACTAATGAGAAGTTTTGATAAATATGATGATCCAACACATAATACTGAAAATTTGCCTGCATTACAATGTTGAAATACCGAACGAACCTGCTTCTGTCGATGTGAAACACTAGCTCTGCTTTGCTCCATGGATCCTGCCAGGCGCTGAGTTTCTCCAGCATTCCATGTTTTTGTGTCACATTTCCAGCATCCGCAGCTCTTTGTCTTATGTTAACCTGAATCGTGTTTTTGACAAAACATGACCACTGCTCAGCCACATCCATCATTTCCTGCTTTAGGAATGCTGCCACTACGACAAACGAGCACAGGAAAACTCCCACTCCGTGACTGGAAATCGAACTCAAGCCGGAGCGCTGGGAGCACTGAATCAGAAACAGTAGAGAACCACAGAAAACAACAGACCCTGTCGTCCCTTTCATCAATTACACTGCTGTTGTAAGGTTTGTAGCTCAGATTGAGGTTTCGAGTGTAGGTTTGTTCACTGAGATGTAGGTTTGAGATCCAGACGTTTCATTACCTGGCTAGGTAACATCATCAGTGGCGACCTCGCAGTGAAGCGAAGCTGTTGTCTCCAGCTTTCTATTCATATGTTTGTGCTGGATGGAGTTCCTGGGCTTTGTAGTGATGTCATTTCCTTTTCGTTTTCCGAGTGGTTGACAGATGGTATCTAGATCTACGTGTTTGTTTATGGCTTTGTGTTTGGAGTACCAGGCCTCTAGGAATTCTCTGGCATATCTTCGCTTAGCCTGTACCAGGATAGATGTGTTGTCCCAGGCGAAATGTTTTTCTTTCATCCGTTTGTAGGGCTACGATGGAGAGAGGGTTGTGTCTTTTTGTGGATAGCTGGTGTTCGTGTATCCTGGTGGCTAACCTTCTTCCTGTTTGTCCTACGTTGTCTTTGTGGCAGTCCTTGCATGGAATTTTGTAGATGATGCTGGTTTTATCCATGAGTTGTATTTGGTCTTTTAAGTTTGTTCGTTTTTATTTGAGAGTGTTGGTGGGTTTGTTTGCTACTAGGATTCCGAGGGGTCTTAAGTCTGGCTGTCATTTCTGAAACTTCTTTGATGGATGGTAAGGTGGTTAGTGTTTCTGGCTGTGTTTGGTCTGATTGCCGTGGTTTGTTCTCGAGGAATCTGCGGACTGTACTTTTTGAGTGTCTGTTCTTCTTGAATACGTTGCATAGGTGGTTCTCCTCTGTTTTCCGAAGTTCGCCTGCGCTGCAGTGTATGGTGGCTCGTTGGAATAGTGTTATGACAAGCTTCGTTTGTGTGTGTTGGGATGGTTGATGGTGCAGTTAAGTATTTGGTCAGTGTTTGTCGTTTTTCTGTATCCACAAGTTTGTAGTTCTCCGTTGTACATTCTTTCGACTGTGACGTCAGTTGCTGTCGGTTTCTTCCTCCCGGCACTCCATCCACAACGCCATAAACAAATACATATATCTAGATATCATCTATCAACCTCTCAGAAAATGAAAAGGAAATGACATCACCACAAACCTCACGAACCCCATCCAGGAGAAATGTATAAATAGAAAGCAAGGAGACAACAGTTTCGCTGCACTTAGAGGTTCCACTGATGATGTTACCTAGCCATGTAATGATACGTCTGGATCTCAAACTTTCAGCTCAGTGAGCAAACCTACACTGCTTTTGACATTTCAGTTCTGATCATTTTCGCTGCAGATCAGTTTCTCCCTGTCCTACATTATTTGTGACAACGTGACAATTGTCCATTCAGCCCTGTATGCTGCTTTGTTCATACTTATCCATGGATTCTAGTCCCCGTTTCCATTTGATCCATAATTTTGCGTGTTCTGATGTCTCCAGGTCAAGTGTAAATGGGATTATCCCTGTGATCTTAAATGACACAACAAATGGAGAGAGGTTTGACATGGTCTCACTGTGTTGAAATACCCTTGATGAATCGATCCACTTTTTCACCCACAGAGGGAGTCACACAGGCACAATCCCAACAGGGGCTGAGGTTTGAGAAGATTTGTAGCACCGGTTGAGTTTCTGGAAGTAGGCAAACCTACTTCCTGCGGGGAAGATGTCTTCAGGTTCTACCAGTTCCTTGTGTTTCACGTCCGTGAGTTTCTCGGAAAAAGGCAGCTTTAGGTGGAATTCCAGACACTTTTCCAGGCAATGTGAACTGTTGAAGTGAACATGGACAGTGCAGTTAAATAGTCACACACGGTACTCATGTGTAACTTGCAAATTCCAAAAAACCCACAAACCCAAACCCAATTTGATAGGACAGCAGCCGGCAAAAACAAATCATCAGGCTAAACAATTGACAGATGACACACTTCCATGTCGCGTCTCTTTCTAGTTTTGTCCCGTCGCACGTGCATCTCCCTCTGAGTGCCAGGCTGCGAGGACAAAGATCTGTTTTACAAAAACGCAGGGAGTATGTGAAGGAAGGACCAGGGTTATATAACACGTTGGTTATTGAGAAGCGAGGGAATTGCACTCAGCTGGTCTATGATCAGGATTTTATCTTCCTGATTCCCCAAGGGACTAATTCAAGGAATGTGCACTGTATACCCAGTCCGAACGTTCCAAAGGATATCCTGTCTGACAGAAAGATCAGGGGAGAGTCGAATCCACTCTTTCATGGCTCAGGTATATTTTGCAGACGTTGTCCTTGCACTTCAGCATAGGAGCTCACCGCAGGTTCACAGATTTCTCCAGCACAGAGAATGTCTTTAGGCCTATTTGCGCACTGTTCTCGACTCATTTACCAACACATGGCTCATTAGTCTTATGAAGATATCGGTGCACCTTTCAGAGACTTAATAGTAGCAGAACTACCGGACACAGAACGAAGTGTTCTCAAAACGCCACAACGTAACACTGGTTTGAAGAACTCAATTATATCATTGCCTGGAAATGAAAAACAAATTTGCATTCGGCCAACCAGTTTAAAATATACCCTGAAAAAAAAATAATTCCAAACAAGTTTTGTTTGATTTTATTGACAATGTTAAAAGCCAATGAAACAATCAGATGCTCTTGGATATAAGACCGGAAAAATTGAACAGTTCAGAAGAGAACTGTTAAGATCCAGCATTTAGCAGACTGCTGAGAAATATCTCTTAAAAGTAACTTTTGGTTCAGTAATTGGTGACGCAAAAATTACAAACAAAGAGAAGAAGACATTGGAAGCTCTGAAGACAAGCACCGACTGCTGCTAGTTTTTTAAGATGAGAAGTGTTGTTTGTCAATCTTAGTGGGGAATGTATCGGACTCGTATTATCGAAGGGAAGTTAAAAGATAGCTTAGAGAAAGAAATTGTCAATAGTGTTTCGTTAAATATTCTCTGTTATATTTTCAGACATGACGTTGTGAATTTTTACTTTTAGTAGCCCTCAGCCATTCGAAATTGTAGATTCCTGCAAGGGACAATTATTTTCTGTGTTTAAAATCTGATTGAAGATTTGTAGCTCGGGTATCCGTTGTTTTGGTTCTGCTCACCGAGCTGGAAGTTTTTGCTGCAAACGTTTCGTTCCCTGGCGAGGGAACATCATCAGTGCTGTTGGAGCCTCGTGTGAAGCGCTGCTTTGATGTTTCTTCCGGTATTTTCTGTGTTGCTGGTTTAAAATTTCACAGGAGTGTTTACCTTGTGTCCTAACAATCTTGGAGATCGTCCTGGATTTGAACCTGTTTGGACAACTTTGAATAGATTTCGGGAAACGAAAATTCCCAGCAAATTGAAACACTTCCAGGTTAGTATACTAGATCTTTAAATAAAACGCAAGTGAGACAAAGTGATCATTTTTGGAGACTTGTGGTTGATTAAATATAAGAGAGAGAAATGTCTTAACATTGTAACAGACGTTCTGAGATTTGAAGATGATTCTCAAATTTGCCAAGAAAGTTTAGAATGAAAGAAAATGCCATACTTTTAGTATTAGCAAATAAGTTAGATTTGGGATTAACCAAGGACAAAATATATGGTTGAAGGAGTTACACAAACACTAAGCTGCGACGGAAAAACAACTTAGTGCAGTTGAGGTAGAAAAAATTAAATTAGTCTCGAGGAAAATGGAGTGAGAAGATAAACAAAGTGAGAGAGAGGAAAGCGAGAGGGAGAGAGAAAGAAAGGGGGAGAAGAATGAGAAAAGTGAGAGAAGAGAAGGAGAGAGAGACAGAGAAACAGAGAGAAAGGAGATAGAGAGGGAGGAAAAAGAGAGAGAAGTTCCTTGGATGAGCAAAGGGAGATAAGAAAGGAACAGAGAAGAGAGAGAAGGAGAGAGAAAACTTGAACTTGAGACGTTGCGATTTTGTCAGCAAAGTCAAGTTAACAGGATGGAAATTAAAAGAGAAATTAGTGATATATGTAAATGTGTCACAACTCCACAACATTTTAATGAGGATGATGTTGAAGCCTTCTTCATTTCAAGGAAAAACATGGCTAGGCAGATGAAATGGTCCGAAGATTTATGGGTAATGCGAGTTCAGACTAAACTCGAAGTCAGAGCGAGTAAGGGATTTGGTATGATATTACATGAGGTGTGAAAAGATTATGAATGAGTAAAATAGGCTACTTTCGGTGTTTCTGAACCGGTACCAGAAGTAAAGCGAGAGCGTTTCTGAAACACAGATCAGACTTATGTTGAGTTAAAAAGAAATAAACACAATACTTTTGATGGATGGATTCTTATTTGGATAAAGAGAGGATATTTCAGGCAATTAGAGAGATAATTCTGCTGGAGGAGTTCAAAAACACACTTTCAGAGATTGCAAGAATTGACGTGGAGGAGAAAAGATTTCGGAAAGTCAGAAGGGGAGCAGAATTAGTAGATGAGTACGTGGTGGTGCATAAGACAAGCTTTTGAACAGATATTCGTCCTGTGGAGGATCGAAATTGGCAGAAGGGGAGATTCTTCATTACTAAACAAAGAACTGGGCGCACTTGCAAGATATTAGAGCAGGAAAAAAAGAAGTCCAAGAGAGTGAAACGGAGGTGAAAGGCCTCAGCTGTTTCCATTCTGGCAAAGTTGAATACATAAAGACACAGTACTTGTTGTTAATTAAAGGCGTTGTGGAAAATAAAAGTGTTTAAAGAAGCTAAACTGGTGGCATTAATGAAGGTAATACAGGAGACTGCAAGAAGAGCTGAGGAGCTGCAGACGGATGTGCAGCCTCGGCAGGGGCTGGTTATGGAGTTATTACCTGATCTCTACAAAGGATCTGCCGCTGTGGTAACGTTTACTCAGAAAGAACGGGGGAGAAGACAAGAAGCTATAATTTTGAGAGTGACAGGATCTAACCAGTCGCTGGTAGTAAGGGATGGGCGAATATGTACCCTTTCATATCTGTTTCCCATGAGTGTCGTAATTTGTGGGATATATGAGTAGAAATTTAGCGTTCCCTTATGTAAGATCAGGTTGGAGCACCAATTTAAGCCGGGGAAATTTACGCTGGGCATGATAGACAGAGTGTCAGTTTCATGAATTCAGCTTGTGCTTGGAAATGATTTGGCAAGATCCAATTTGGAAGTGACTCCCCTTATTGTGGAGAAGCCCAAGGAAGACGAAGAAACTGAGGAGTTAAAACAGAAATATCTTTCTATTTTCCCAGACTGTGTGTTAAACAGATTCCACTCTCAATAGTCACAGCACCAAGTGACAAGTAAAAAGAAAGATGAAGAAGTTGAATTTAGATCAGCTGATACACTACTTGATGTGATTTCTGTAGTGGGCCGAAGTACACAAGATTGTGATGCCAATACCACACGGAGAGGAAGTGTTATGGGTAGCACATGAACTGCCTATAGGGGGTCACCGAGGGATACGAAACATGCAAGCTAAATACTAAACATTTCTATTGGCCTGGAATGCACACGGGATGTGGTTGGATTTTTCTGACAGTGTCATACATGTCAAATGGCAGGTAAGCCTCAGGCGGCAATAAAAACGCGCCTTTGTTGCCAATTGCCACAGTTGGAGAATCTTTCAGGTGGAATATAATTGATTGCGTGCATCCCCTCCCGAGAACTAAATGTCGGAACGAGTGCTTGTTGACTACAATGGATGTGCTATCCATATTTCCAATGGCAATTCCTTCCAGGAGTATCAAGGCCACAATTCTGGTAGAGGAGTTAGTAACTTTCTTCACACACTATGACCTAACTAGGCAGATTCAGTCGGACTAAGGGTCAAATTTTACTGCTCGACTGTTTAAGGAGGTTATTGATAGCTGAGATACAACACTTTAAATCTAGTGCATATCTTCCTGAATCCTTGGGAGCTTTAGAAAGATGTCTTAAGGCCTTGAAGAACTTGAAGAGAGCGTACTGTCAAGATTACCCGAATGATTGGGAAAAAGATATCCCATTCGTATTGTTTGCCATTAGGAATGTTCCAAACGTATCCATTTAGTCAATTTCTTTTTAGTTCATATTCGCACATGAAGTGATTGCCCTTTGGAATTAATTAAGGAAACAAATGACAGGGTCAAAGTCGAAGATCGCATAATTAAATCATGTATCGAAAGTGAGGGAGAGACTAAATTTGGTCGGTGATTCAGCAAAACTGCACCCAAAGATGGCACAGCGTAGAATTACGCAGGTGGCAGATAAAAATCTGGGACTCAGAAGTTTTCCCACGGGGATAACTTGTCAGTACTGATACCAATCATAGGTGATCCCTTTAAAGTTAGGTTTACTGGTCCCTGTGAAAAAGTTGAGTCAGTTGAACTATTTAGCAAAGATGTCAGATATAAAATAAAACTGTATTGGGTATGTCATGTGAACATGTTGAAAACGTATTACACAACAAAGGAAGAACTGGAGGAAGAGTTGTTCGTTACTGCCCAGCAGAGTGAGGAATCGAATTCAGTTGCTTTGAATTTTGATGTACCTCAAAACAGATTCTAAAATGATGAACTCCTTGAGGAGTGGGATGGATTAGAAAGCTGTCTGTCTCAGGAGCATAGAAAAGTGTTGAAAGATTTTTTTGTTCCGACAGAGTCAGGGTACATGCAAGAATCACATGGAGAGGACGAAAGCAATTGAACACGAAGTAGATGTAGGGAATTCTGCTGCGATAAAGCAGTATCCCTCTCGACTTAATCGTCTCAAAGGCTAACAGGACTAGATGCAGGTGAACACCATGCTTGACGAGAACATCATTAAACCAAGCCAGAGCGCGTGGAGTTCGCTGATTGTCTTAGTTACCAAACCACATGATTTGTGTTGAATTTCGTGTGGATTATGGAACGGCCAACGCCGTTACAAAATCGAACTCATATCCAACTTCTAGATTGGAGGACTACATCCAGAAAGTCGGACAAGCCAGTTACATCACCGAGTCGGGCATAATGCGTGGCTACTGGAAGGTACCATTGTCAAAGTTGGTGAACAAATCTCTGCGCTTGTAACTCCATATAGGCTATATCAGTTTAAAGTGATGCACTTTTGAATGAAGAACAAGCCCGGCACACCCAAAGACACTTGTACAGAGTTGTGGCCGGGTTGACAAATTGTGTAATCTATTTGGACGATGTAGTGATCCTTAGCAATTCAAGGAATGATCACAAGGGTCTGTTGGCAGAGCTCTTTGAACGACCACGAGAAGCGAAACTGATGACAAACATATAAAAAACAGAATTCAAGGAAGCAGAGGTGATGTTCTTGGGATGTAACATCGGTCATGGCAGGTTGAGCACCCTCTGGAACGTGAGGACGAAGGCTTCTGAGGAATTGCCATGCTCAACCTCAAAGAAAGAGTTTCTTTAATTCTTCAGACTTAGCGGACTCTATCAGAAGTTTGTTCCAAACTGTACTAGTATACTGGCATCGTTAACCGATTTGCTGAAGAAAAACACTACTTTTCGGTGTACAGCAACATGTCACGTGGCAATTGACCATTTGAAGCCGATATTAACCAGCAAACCAGCATTACCTGCACCAAACATCTAAAAAAACTTTTAAAGTAGCCATCGATGGTCGTTAGAGTTGGAGGTGTACTCCAACTGGAAAAATGAGCATGGGGAAGAACTGCCAGTTGATAACTTTTCATAGAAAATCAACATCTATCAGAAGAAATGCTCCCCAATCGAAAGAAAAGCTGTTGAGTTTGGTACTGGCGTTACAAATGTAATGTATGTGCCACGAATAATGGATCGGAGAGGTTATGTACACAGACCGCAATCCGCTAAAACGTTGTATATATGTAATAGTATGAGACTATTTCGTTGGCTTCTTATGGAAGAGACGTTCACTTTAAAAATCATGCATGTTGTGGGTCAGTAGAATGAAATCACAGATACGTTATCGCAGATTCAACTGATGGTGTTCAGATGAGATTGTCTTTATTTCATGTTTTATATGTTTATATAGAAAAAAGCTAAGCCGAAATTGTATGAAATTTATCGATATGTTAGGGTAAAGTATTTAAAAATAAAAATGAAAACATATCTTCATTATGATGGTTCATTGTTTCCTGGAGAGGCGATGTGTTTTAAACATATTAGTGCACATTTAAGAGATTTACAAGCAGCAGAACAACCAGACACAGAAACAAGTGTTCTCAGTAAGACAACGACGCAATCCTGGGTCGAACAATTCAATTCGTTCATTGCCTGGAGACATAAATAGTTCGAGTTTGGCCACTCAGTTTAAATTTTAATCAGGAAAATATATAAATTTCAATTCAAATTTTAATTGCGTCTCTTGAAAGTCTTTAAAAATAAACAAGGACCCAATCAGATGCTCTGGAGTATGAGATGGGGGACTTTGAACAGTTGAGAGGAGGACTGCCAAGACCTTGCATGTAACAATCTTCTTGAAAAAATATATATGTGGAAAATAACTTTTCGATCCGTGATCTTTGACACAGAATCTCCCAACAGGGACAAAGAAGAGACAGGAAGATCCGAAGACAAGAACCTACAGCTGCCTGGTTTTGATAAAGAAGTGCTGTTTTGTAAACCTTAGCTCGGAGTTTTATCTGAATAGCATTATCGAATGGAACATCAAAATGGGTAATAGAAATACGTGGGTTTTTTAATTAATCTCTCTCTTACTTTAGAAATGAAGTGCTGAATGTTTACTTGGTGTAGTTCTTGGCCAATCGAATTGTTTCAGATTCCTGTACAGCATAAATCGTTTCTGTGTTACTGGTTTTATCGTAAGCTGGAGGGTTTATGCTGTGTCATAACGAGTCTAAACAAATTTGGCAAAACCAGTGTGCCTCTGTGCAGTTCATTGAGTGAACTGGAGATTTGCACCATTCATGACCTGGATGAAGTGATTCTCCCCGCCGTGATCTGAATCTCCAAAACCGAAAGGCTACTCAAATTCTCCGTAGTTGACAGGATTTGAACCTGCGTGGGAATGACCCAATGGATTTCGAATCCATCGCCTTAACCACTCGGCCACAACTACAAATGGACACATGAGTTCCTCATTTCCAGGTCTCTGTCCCTGGGGAGATTAGCAGAAGTGAATCATTGTTTGGTTTATTTGAATTCAAAACCCACAGCTTTCAAATCGATGAAATATCGGGACAAAGTGGGTCTGGGTGATTCACCTCGATAGGTGGGATCTATATTCAAAATAAACGACGGTGGAAAATACAGAAAATTACTCAGCGGGTCGAACAGGATCTGGGCTGGGAAAAGGCGATTCAACGTTTCAAAACTTCTTCAGAACGTTATCAGAACTCCGTTTTCTCCCAGTAGTACTGACAAACCTGTTGACATTCCCCAGAATGTTCTATTTTTTTTCAGATTCCCAACATCCACAGTCCTTTGCATTAGCCATTGAAACGATATAGAAATTCCTTTGGATAAGATTCCTGTTTGGGGCACATTTTCGTGACCACATTAAAAACCCGGAGCTGTGCAGGAAAAAAAGCCAATGAAGTATGACCAGTGAGAGATCCGACCCTGGAACGTCCCAAACCACCAACCGTTTGGTTAATGGATGAACGTGTTGACCAATTACGCAACAGAGACGGGGTGAACTGACTCATTGTCCGATCCAAAAACAGGCTTTTCACGAATTCAAACTTCAGCCTGCCCTTTCACGAAGTGATTGATGTCCTGTATCCGTTTTTCTTTTGCAAAATAAATCCTGGGACATTCACTGCAGTGAAATGGCAACAATCCTGTACCCGCTGGAAACACATCCACGTCACAGCAACCAACTTTTCTACAACAGGATTCCTGCTCTCTTCGAGGCTTTCCCGTAACTTGTTTGTACCCGAGTCTTCACGTGGTCTTGTAGCTGTGGCGAGGTTTGAATTCCTGACGCGCAAAAATGAAAATCCTTTCAATGTCTCAGATTGGTTCATGTCGAGAGAACAACAGAATCAACCGTCGCGGCCTCTTAAAGACTGGCTGTGTTAAGTGGGACAATCCACCCTTCATTCACCTGTGGTTTCGCTTCCCAAAGAGATTCTAAAGTTTTCCAAAGTTGGAGACATGCGTTCACTGTTATTTTCCCTTGTTTTGTTTTAACCTTCCCAGTGGCAATATTTTCCCCAAACAGCTTCGCAATTCTCCACCTTGCATGATGTCCAGCGATGAGCAAAGCCCTTTTGTCGAGAAATTACTGAGGTTGGGATTCTTCTCTTTGGAACAAAGAAGGTTAACTGGAGATTTTTATGGTCTGTTTATAATGATAGGGGAGGGCGCAGTGCGGATGGGTGGGTTGATGTTGTGGAGGAAATGTTGCCAACGATCAGTGACAGTTTCCAGAAGACTGGGACTAAAGACATTTAACGAAAAACGAAATTTGCGAAGAATATATAGAGCCTAATCTCAGGGGAACCGTTAATTATTTAAGACACGGATGAGGAGGACATTCTGTCTTTGAGAGAGTAGCAAATCTGCAGAATTCTTTACACTGAAGGGTTGTCAAGGCTGAGTATAATCAAGGTTGAGACGGCCGCACAATTAGTCAGTTTGGGAATCAAGAAGAATGGGGATAAGGCGGAAAAGTGTCATTAGGAATTAACCAAATCAGACGTGACCTCATTAAAACTTGGAGCTGACCTAATGGGACGAATGGCTTCCATCTGTTCCAATATCTTATCGGTCAATTGGAAACTGCGAGAGACAATCGTGAAGAAAGAAATTGCAGGACGTTGAGAAAAGATGATTAAAATCAAACTGAGTCAACATCATTTGTTGAATGGAAAAACACACTTGACAACTTTGTCAGAGTCCTTTGATCATATTCCAAGCAGAGTTGATCAAATGTTTGTAGGCATTCCATAAGAGACCGTAGGAAAAGCCATTGAACAAGGTTGGAGTTCACGATGAAAAGTTAAGAAAAAGTCCAGGATTGTCCGTTGTTTAATTGAAGAAACGGAATCTGGATTATTGCGTATTTTTCAAGTTGTAAAAAGGTAATTAGTACAGTGCTGGAATGGTGAGTCATAGACTTCCATGATTTATATCTGCCTTAATTACTTGATGGAATTGGCAGAGTGAAATGTCCGCAGTTTTACTGACGATACACAACAGATGGGAGGACATTTTGCGATGAGGACAGTGGAATCTGGAAATGGTTAGTGACAAGTTGAGTGTGTGGGAATGCAACAGGTGCACGGAGGAGGTTGCAGAGTTGATAGTTTGGAGGGGAGGGTGATGCACATGGGTGGGAAGGAAATGGGACAGATGGGACAGGTCATAAGGATGGTGCTAGGCTGGAAGTTTTGAAGTGAGGTCAGGTGGAGGGAAGGGAAATGTGGAAACTGATGAAATCTTAATTGATGCCATGGGGTTGGAGGTCTCCGATGTGGAGATTTAGCTTTAGAACGTAGAACAATGAAACAATACGGCGCAGCACAAGCCCTTTGGCTTTTGATGTTGCGCCGACCAGTGTACTAATCTAAACTCATCCCCCTATATTATCCCATCATCATCCATGTGTTTATCCAAGGATTGTTTACATCTCCATAATTTAGCTGAGTTAACGACATTTACAGGCAGGGCATTCCACACCTTTACTTCTCTCTGAGCAAAGAACCTGGCTCTGACATCTGGCTTAAAACTGTAAACCCTCAATTTGCAGTTATGACCACTCGTACAAGCTGACATCATCTTCCTAAGAAAAATAGTTCCACCGTCTACCTTATCTAATCCTCTTATCATCTTGTAACTCCCGGGAGTAGTTTTGATTGCAGAGCTGTAGATTTGATTCAAACCAACAGCTCAGCGAGCAGACCTGCACCCTCAATCTTAACCTGAGCTGCACATCTTCACAAACCTTGCAAAAATCTTGTAACTCTGTATCATATCTGCTCTCAGACTTCTTTCCGATGAGAACAGACCCAAGTCTCTCAGATTTTCCTGATAAGACTATTCCTTCAGGACAGGCAATATCTTGTTCTATTTCGTCTCCAACTTTTCCAATGTTTACACATTCTTCCAGGAATGGGCGACCAGGCAGTTTTCTAAATATTCCAAGTGGAGCCACACAAGTGTTTTGTTTCGTTGCAGCATGACATTATGCTCAGGAACTCAATCCTCCACCAATAAAACCGACGACGTCGTACTCTTTCGCAGGAGCACACTGGTTAGTACTGCTGCATCGCAACACCAGCGACGCGAATTCAGTTCCTCCGTCAAGCGGCTATCTGTGTGGGTTTTCCCCCGGTACTCTGTTTTCCCCTCACAATCCAAAAAATGTGCAGGTTCGGTAAAGGGGTAAGTGAAGGAAAATGGGTCTGTCTGAGTCTCGCCTTGGAGGGTCGGTTTATACTTGTTGGGCCGCAAGGTCTGTTTGCACACGGTAAGTAATCCAAAAAAATAATCAAACTGGCTTGAAACTATGTACATGGACTCCAAGGTCACTCTTCCCATCCACATTACCAAAAATCTTTCCATTAACTCAGTATTCTGCCTTCCTGTTATTGTTCCCAAAGTGAATCACTTCACATTTAGCTGCATTGAACTTTATTTGCCACCTCTAAGACCAATTTTGCAAATTATTCCAGCTCCCCTGCAACCTGCAACAGTTTTCCACGCTGCCCACTACTCCAGCACCTTTAGTGTTATCTGCAAGCTTACTAACTCATTCACCCTATGCCTGCTTCTTAGTCATTTACGAAAATGACAAACAACAGTGATCCCAAAGCAGATCGTTGTGCCACACCACTCCTTACCGGATTCCAGGGTGAATATTTTCATTAGCCACCACTTGCTGCCTTCTCACAGAAAGCCAGTTTCTAATCTAAACAGCGAAATCATCGTCAATACCATGCCTCTGCATTTTCTCCAACAGCCTAACATGTGGCTTCTTATCAAAGGTTTTACAGACGTCACGTACACCACGTCAAGTGCCCTACCCTCATCCAGATGCTTGGTCACCTTCTCGAAAATCTCACGAAACCATGTGGACCCTCTGAAATCAAGTTGTTGCTGGCTGAATGATTATACATCCTGTCTCTTATACTCAGTTCCATATTCTTTCCTACAAGAAAGGTAAGGCTCACTGGTTCAAGATTACTTTGGTCATCTGTATTACCCTTCTTCAACAAGGCAACTACTTTTGCTATTCTCCAATCTTCGAGTGCTGTAGACAATATCGAAAATAAAGATCAAAGGCAAAGGCTCTGCAATCTCCCCCCGGCTTCCCAGGAAATCCTTGGATAGATCCCAGTTCACCCAGGGGACTTACTTATTTTCGCCCCTTCCAGAATTGTTAACAAGTCCTCCTCGTAAACCGCATTGTAAACCATCCAGTCTAGTAGTCTGTATCTCAGATTCTCCTCGACACCGTTGTCTTAAACCAATATGAATACTAACGATAAATATTCGTTAGCGCCTTCCTACCTCCTCTGACTCCACACACAATTCATCACTCCTATTTTTGACTAGTCCTCATCTTCCTCTCGTCGTTCTTTGGTTCCTGATATACACATAGAATTCCGTAGGGTTTTCTAAGATTCTATCCGCAAGCGACTTCTCATGTCCTCTCCTGTCTCTTCTGGACTCTCTGTACAGGTTGTTCCTAACTAACTTGTAACTCTCAATCGCCCTCACTGAGCCTTCAAGTCAAATCCTAACATAAGCCTCCTACTTTCTCTTGACATGAGCTTTAAGTTCTTTAGAAAACCACGGCTGCTTCGCTCGACAACTTCCTTCATAACTGACAGGTACATACTCATCAAGTACATGCGATATCTGTTCCTTTAACAAGCTCCACATTTCAATTGGGCTCATACCAACCGTTTCCTTTCACATCTAGTGCAAACTAAATCTTGACAAATGTCATCCTAATTGCCTTTCCCTCGGATATAACTCTTTCCCTGCAGTACATAACTATCCCTTTCTATTGGTTAAGTTAACATACCGAACTGTGTTCACGATGACTCAATTGCTCACCTACCTTCACATCTAACACCAGGCCAATTACACAGTAACAAATCCAATGTGGCCAGGCAAAATAGTGAGAGAGAGTTCAGCCTGTAAACGTTTGCACCTTTTCCATTTTCAAATGTAGGATGTAGCATGCTTTCTGAAGAAGTCATCTTAGCAGCTGATCTGTCGCTGACAAACACTGCAGGAAGGCGTGATAACTTGCTACATATGCTGTCAAACGAGGATTGCATAAGCAACATGAGTCATTGAGGAAAACGTGCAGTTGAGTTCTGTGCTGTTGCTGACTCTAAAGCAAGTGCGTCCTTCGAGAGCAGAAAGAATCCCACTGCTAGATTACAATTCAAATGCATTTGGCGTAAGGTTCTCAGCAGTTTATCAGCAGCACATAACCCTGACTCCAAAGGTCTGTGAGTTTCCAGAAGCACAGTGAGCGATCGTTGAAGGTACGTTTCTCCAGACGATATTTGGCAACATGACAAAGTGCAGCTGAGCTGGTGGCATTGTGATTGAACTTGCATGCGTCCGGACATTGCGCTTAATTTTGGATATTAGAGCAAATGGTTAGCTCGAGTGTGCGCGTTCGGAAAAGTCAATGCTTTTTTTTGTTGAAAAGTTTTGCAACGAAAGGAAATACCTCAGAAGAGCGTGCGATCGATATCAAATCAGAAAATGAATAGCCACCATGATTCTGAGAAAGGGCAATGTAGGAATTTGCCGTGAATTGGCAGCTCTGTTGATCAGTTAGCTCAGCCGGTTAGAGCGTGGTGTTAATGACACCAAGATCGTGCGTTCAATCCCCCCAGTGGCCATGGGAAGCGCTCGTGTGGTTATCTACCCTGTGCCCAGGTTCGTCCCGGTTTTTGATTTCAACCCTGGCAAGAACCTGTCACATGATCGATTCAGATGTGTATTCGTTCGAAAGCCGATCATCGCTGTCTTAGAACGGCAACTCGTTGGTCCCATGCCGGATCTCAGCTGCGTTGCTGTATTTCTAAACAAAGTGAACCACGAAATCACCAAGCCGAAAGCCTCGCCAGCGCAATAAAACATTTGTCAGGGATAGACGCACAACTCGATCGCCTTACCCTTGATGACTCTTGGATGATGTCTGCAGCAAATCAATCAATCTCAATTGATTTCACAACGAAATGCAAAACATGAAATATATGCAGTATTCAGTCGACCTGGCACAATCTCGGAGGAGAACCAGAGTTCAGGCTTCAATTCAAATCAAAGATACGTTCATCTTATTTTCCTGGATCTCTGTTACTACTTTTCACGCGACTTCCAGAGGGAATTCATTCGCTTGTTCACCTCTTATGCATCGACACTGGAGTTATCATGTGCCCAGCAATATCATAGAGCCATTAATAGAAGCAAATTACTGCAGATGCTGGAATCTGAAACCAAAAGAGAAAATGCTGGAAAATCTAAGCAGATCTGGCACCATCTGCAAGGAGAGAAAAGAGCTATTGTTTCGAGTATAACTGACCCTTTGTTAAAGATTTTTTTAAAAAATGGGGAGGATTAGGGAGCTATTTACACCATGCTGAGAGAAGGTGAGTCAGGTCTCCAGATGCAAAGGTGATAATGACAGAGCACGGAGAGATTTAAGGGAGATTAGGAGCTGCGAATGACCAAGGCTGAAGCCAGTGCTATGTGACAAAATATGTGGGGGATGTGTGAAGCAGACTAAATGGAAAACAGGGGAGAAGCGTAACAAAGCGGGAAGAGGAGAGGGAAAACGTATTGAAAGAGTGGGAAGCGACAGAAAGAGAGACAATCAAGAAAGAAGAGGTACAGAACAGTGAAAAAACACAAACGAAAAAGGTAATTAATATAATTGAAAATAAAATTATCTGATGTTGTTGGAATTTAACAATTTCGGCAATTTTACTTCATTATTTTATTCATTTTTTATCATTTTACCAGCAATATTATAGACCCAACAAATATGGACAACACTGAAAACACAGTTTTTCATCGAATTCGTCCATTCCGAACAGATATCCTCACCTGATCCAGCCGCGATTGCATGCACTGACCCATGTCTCTCTAAAGCTTTACTATTCAAATACACGTCCAAATTCGTTAAAACTATTGGAATTGTACCAGTCATCACCAGCTTGTCTGGCAACTTATTGCAGACACACACCATCCTATGCGTGAAGCCGTTGCTCCTCATTGCCTTTCGAATTCTCACTCGCCCACAACAGATGTATACCCTCTCGTTCTGCACTGCCCCAACTGAGGGAAAGGAACTTATCTACTTACCTGATTCATGTCCCTCATGATTGAAAAACCTCCATAAGATCTGCTCCCAGCCTCTGACGCGCCAGGCAAAATAGTGAGACAGCGTTCAGCCTGTAAACGTTTGCACCTTTTCCATTTTCAAATGTAGGATGTAGCATGCTGTCTGAAGCAGTCATCTTAGCAGCTGATCTGTCGCTGACAAACGGTGCAGGAAGGCGTGATAACTTGCTAAATATGCTGTCAAACGAAGGTTGCATAAGCAACATGAGTCATTGAGGAAAACGTGCAATTGAGTTCTGCTCTGTTGCTGACTCGAAAGCAACTGCGTTCTTCTGGTTCTGTTCGCCGAACTGAAAGTTTTTGCTGCAAACGTTTCGTTCCCTGGCTCGGGAACATCATCAGACCTGTTGGAGCCTCGTGTGAAGCGCTGCTTTGATGTTTCTTCCGGTATTTATATTGTTTTGTTCTTGCCGCTTCCGGATGTCAGTTTCAGCTGCAGTGATTTGTATATGGGGTCCCGGTCGATGTGTCTGTTGATGGATGTTCTTGCTGCTTCCGGTTGTCAGTTTCAGCTGTAGTGGTTTGTATATGGGGTCCAGGTCCATGTGTCTGTTGATGGAGTTAGGGGATGAATGCCATGCTTCTACGAATTCTCTGGCTGTTCTCTGTCTGGCTTATCCTATGATAGTGGTGTTTTCCCAGTCAAATTCATGTCCCTGGTTGTCTGAGTGTATGGCTTTAGGGATAGCTGGTCGTGTCGTTTTGTGGCTAGCTGATGTTCATGGATGCGGATTGTTAGCTGTCTTCCTGTTTGTCCTATATAGTGTTTCGTGCAGTCCTTGCATGGTATTTTGTAAACTACGTTAGTTTGGCTCATGCTGGGTATTGGGTCCTTTGTTCTAGTGAGTTGTTGTCTGAGCGTGGATGTTGGCTTGTGTGCTGTTATGAGTCCTAAGGGTCGCAGTAGTCTGGCTGTCAGTTCTGAGACGCTCCTGACGTATGGCGGAGTGGCTAGTCCTCTTGGTTGTGGCATGTCCTCGTTCCGTGGTCTATCTCTTAGGCATCTGGTGATAAAGTTTCGTGGGTATCCGGTTTTGGCGAATACCTAGTATAGATGTTCCTCTTCCTCTTTTCGCAGTTCTGGTGTACTGCAGTGTGTTGTGGCTCTTTTGAATAGTGTCCTGATGCAGCTTCGTTTGTGTGTGTTGAGGTGGTTACTTTCATAGTTTAAGACTTGGGCTGTGTGTGTTGGTTTCCTGTGCACCCTTGTGGTGAATTCTCCGTTGGGTGTTCTCTCTATTAACACGTCTAGGAATGGGAGTTAGCTATCCTTTTCCTCTTCTCGTGTGAATCGGATTCCCGTGAGTGTGGCGTTGATGATTCTGTGTGTTTTTTCTATATCTGTGTTTTTGATGATTACAAAGGTGTCATCAACATATCTGATCCAGAGTTTGGGTTGGATTTGTGGTAGGGCTGTATGCTCTAACCTATGCGTAACTGCCTCTGCTATGAGTCCCGAGATTGGTGATCCCATGGGTGTTCCGTTGATTTGTTCGTATATCTGATTGTCGAATGTAAAGTGTGTGGTGAGGCACAGGTCCAGTAGTTTAAGTATGCCGTCCTTGTTGAGAGGTTCGGCCTCCTGTGTTCTGTTATGTATGTCCAGTAGGTTGGCTATTGTTTCTCTGACTAGGGTTTTGTCAATTGAAGTGAACAGTGCCGTCACGTCGAATGATACCATAGTTTCTTCTTTGTCTGTGTGTGTATTCCTGATGATGTCCAAGAATTCCAGTGTTGATTGTATGGAGTGTTTGGATCCGCTGACTAGGTGTTTCCCTAGCCAGGGAACGAAACGTTTGCAGCAAAAACTTTCAGCTCGGCGAACAGAACCACAACAACGGATACCCGAGCTACAAATCTTCAATCAAACTTTAAACAACTGCGTTCTTCGGGAGCAGAAAGAATCCCACTGCTAGATTACAATTCAAATGCACTTGGCATAAGGTTCTCAGCAGTTTATCAGCAGCATATAACCCTAACTCCAAAGGTCTGTGAGTTTGCAGAAGCACAGTGAGCGATCATTGAAGGTACGTTTCTTCAGACGATGTTTGGCAACATGACAAAGTGCAGCTGAGCTGGTGGCATTGCGATTGAAATTGCATGCGTCCGGACATTGCGCTTAATTTTGGATATCAGAGCAAATGGTTAGCTCGAGTGTGCGCGTTCGCAAAAGTCAATGCGTTTTTTGTTGAAAAGTTTTGCAACGAAAAGAAATACCTCGGACGAGCGTGTGATTGATATCAAATCAGAAAATGAATAGCCGCCGTGATTGTGAGAACGGGCAATGTAGGCATTTGCTTTCGCGAGGTAGCTGCGTTGGTCGGTTATCTCAGCCGGTTATTCTTATTTTCCTGGATCTCTGTTACTACTTTTCACGCAACTTCCAGGGGGAATTCTTTCGCTTGTTCACCTCTTATGCGTCGACACTGGAGTTATCATGTGCCCAGCAATATCATAGAGCCATTAATAAAAGCAAATTACTGCAGATGCTGGAATCTGAAACCAAAAGAGAAAATGCTGGAAAATCTAAGCAGATCTGGCACCATCTGCAAGGAGAGAAAAGAGCTAACGTTTCGAGTATAACTGACCCTTTGTTAAAGATAAATGAAAAAAGGAATGGGGAGAATTAGGGAGCTATTTGCACCATGCTGAGAGAAGGTGAGTCAGGTCTCCAGATGCAAAGGTGATAATGACAGAGCACGGAGAGATTTAAGGGAGATGAGGAGCTGCGAATGACCAAGGCTGAAGCCAGTGCTATGTGACAAAATATGTGGGGGATGTGTGAAGCAGACTAAATGGAAAACAGGGGAGATGCGTAGCAAAGCGGGAAGAGGAGAGGAGAAACGTATTGAAAGAGTGGGAAGCGACAGAAAGAGAGACAATCAAGAAAGAAGAGGTACAGAACAGTGGAAAAACACAAATAAAAAATTTAATTAAAATAATTGAAAATAAAATTATCTGAAGTTGTTGGAATTTAACAACTTCGACAATTTTACTTCATTATTTTATTCATCTTTTTTATCATTTTACCTGCAATATCATAGAGCCAGGAGATATGGACAGCACTGAAAACACAGTTTTTGATCGAACTCGTCCAGTCCGAACATATATCCTCAACTGATCCAGCCGCGATTGCATGCACTTGACCCATGTCTCTCTAAAGCCTTCCTATTCAAATACATGTCAAAATTCCTTAAAAGTATTGGAATTGTACCAGTCATCACCAGCTTGTCTGGCAACTTATTGCAGACACGCACCATCCTCTGCATGAAGCCGTTGCTCCTCATTGACTTTCGAATTCTCACTCGCCCACAACAGATGTATACCCTCTCGTTCTGCACTGCCCCAACTGAGGGAAAGGAACTTATCTACTTACCTGATTCATGTCCTTCATGATTGAAAAACCTCCATAAGATCAGCTCCCAGCCTTTGACGCGCCAGGCAAAATAGTGAGACAGCGTTCAGCCTGTAAACGTTTGCACCTTTTCCATTTTCAAATGTAGGATGTAGCATGCTGTCTGAAGCAGTCATCTTAGCAGCTGATCTGTCGCTGACAAACGGTGCAGGAAGGCGTGATAACTTGCTAAATATGCTGTCAAACGAAGGTTGCATAATCAACATGAGTCATTGAGGAAAACGTGCAATTGAGTTCTGCGCTGTTGCTGACTCTAAAGCAACTGCGTCCTTCGGGAGCAGAAAGAATACCACTGCTAGATTACAATTCAAATGCACTTGGCATAAGGTTCTCAGCAGTTTATCAGCAGCGTATAACCTAACTCCAAAGGTCTGTGAGTTTACAGAAGCACAGTGAGCGATCGTTGAAGGTACGTTTCTCCAGACGATGTTTGGCAACATGACAAAGTGCAGCTGAGCTGGTGGCATTGCGATTGAAATTGCATGCGTCCGGACATTGCGCTTAATTTTGGATATTAGAGCAAGTGGATAGCTCGAGTGTGCGCGTTCGGAAAAGTCAATGCTTTTTTTTGTTGAAAAGTTTTGCAAAGAAAGGAAATACCTCAGACGAGCGTGCGATCGATATCAAATCAGAAAATGAATAGCCGCCGTGATTGTGAGCACGGGCAATGTTGCCATTTGCTTTGGCAGTGCAGCTGGGTTGGTCGGTTAGCTCAGCCGGTTACAGCGTGGTACTAATAACGTCAAAGCTGTGGGTTCAATCCCCACACTGGCCATTTGAAGCGCTCGCGTCGTTAGCTACGGGGCGCCAAGGTCAGTCGTGGCTTCTAATTTCACCGCCTGCAAGAACTTGTCACATGATCGATTCCGATGTGTGTTCATTCGAAAGCTGACTGCCGCTGTCTTGGCAACTCGTTGGTCCCATGCCGGATCTCAGCTGCGTTGCTGTATTTCCAAAAGAAGTGAACCACGAAATCACCAAGCAGAAAGCCTCGCCAGCGCAATTAAACATTTGACAGGGATAGACGCACAAGTCGATCGCCGTACCCTTGATGTCTCTTGGATGTTTTCTGCAGCCAATCAATCAGTCTCAATTGTTTTCACAAAGAAATGCAAAACATGAAATATATGCAGTATTCAGTCGACCTGTCACGGTCTCGGTGGAGAACCAGAGTTCAGGCTTCAATTCAAATCAAAGATTCGTTCTTCTTATTTTCCTGGATCTCTGTTACTACTTTTCACGCGACTTCCAGATGGAATCCATTCGCTTGTTCATCACTTATGCATCGACACTGGAGTTATCATGTCCCCAGCAATATCATAGAGCCATTAATAGAAGCAAATTGCTGCAGATGCTGGAATCTGAAACCAAAACAGAAAATGCTGGAAAATCTTAGCAGATCTGGCACCATCTGCAAGGAGAGAAAAGAGCTAACGTTTCGAGTATAACTGACCCTTTGTTAAAGATAAATAAAAAACGAATGGGGAGAAATAGGGAGCTATTTACACCACGCTGAGAGAAGGTGAGTCAGGTCTCCAGATGCAAAGGTGATAATGACAGAGCACGGAGAGATTAAACGGAGATTAAGAGCTGCGAATGACCAAGGCTGAAGCCAGTGCTATGTGACAAAATATGTGACAAAACAGTGAACAAACACAAATAATAAAGGTAATTAAAATAATTGAACACAAAATTTTCTGAAGTTGTTGGAATTTAACAACTTCACTTCATTATATTATTCATCTTTTTTATCATTGTACCTGAAGTATCATAGAGCCAACAGATATGGCTGCAATTGACGAACAAAGCACTTTCTGCCCAGTTTCGAACTGGGGAACCTTTCGCGAGTAAGGCGAACGTGATGACCACTACACTACAGAAACCAGCCTCCGCCAGCCGCGCTGCGGCTCTGTGGCACCCAGCACTGAAATGTGAAGACATTCTCCGTTTCACCTTTCATTTTCCAACAGCTCGTTGTCATCCAGGGTAATTGACATCTTGAAAACACTGCAGAAACGCATGACTTCCTTACTTTTGCTCCGACTGACCATACGTCGTGAAATTTTCCCAGATCCTCAGTTGAGGATCCTCCATGGTCCCACTCCGACTCGCACAGCTGCTGGGATGTGCACGGCTGCAATGTCAATTTCGCAGTAGGTAATGAAAGCCAATCAATCAGGACAAAAATCAATAGTGTGCTGAGTCTATCTTCTCAGACTCTTTACACCCACAAATGTATCTGTGACTGCGTGAGAACATATGTTCGGTTATGATTTGGTCAAATCACCATGAGCTGCTTGACATTACTTCAATTTCGATTCTTGCTTTGCTAAATGATTTCACCCATTGCTCGAAACAGGACAACTTTCACGTTGACACGGAACACGAAACACACCGGACTACAGGGAAAATGCACAAAGCTGAGCAGGCCGTGTTCCACATCATACCGTGCAGCATCGTTTCAGTCACTGTGTCTGTTCGAGATGCCACTTTCCTTGCCTTTTACCTTAACCGTGCAATTTGCTGCAGAGATGTTCACACCTGGACATGTGCCACATGGATATCAACTGAGTTGGAAACCTGTGTGGGAATCGACAAGGAGCGACTCAATAAATCTTGCTAAACTCCATGGTGCTTATCAGAAATGCAGTTTCTGTCCAAGTCAATCGAAAAGGCAGTTTCTGAAGATCGTAACAGAAGTTACTGCTCACCCCACCCCCACTCCGGAAGAGGTGATAACTGCCCTTGAGTGCTTTTTGTTCTCGATGTGATGAGCTCTCACGCCTGAGTCACCTTCACGTCTCTTGTCGCTGAGTGACTCACAAAGAAGGAGTTTCACCAGAGCTGCAACTGCCTCACTTTCCCACTCGCTCTCCCCGTTAACATTTTCCTGCTCGTCAGTGATTTAATGAAAACCAAAAGGATGGGATGTCATTCTGTAGCCTCTCTGCCGATTCCTCCGTTTCAGTACCAACACGGCTTACATCTCGGGGCTCACCTTAATACTAGCGACGTTATGAAAGCACAAGTCCAAATGTTCCTCTGAGAGTGCAATTTCTTTCATTGCTGTTCCTGACTGAATGAGTCACTAACGAGCGAACTGAACTTAACCATAATTCAGCACCTCTGCTGCCAATTCTCGCACGTTCAATAACGACAGACAGCTTCCAAATGAGGTCTTTCAGATACGACTTTGGGCTACATTTGACAGACAGACTAGTTCAGGAATCTGTGGTGTACTGTGACACCAGCGCGTCAGCTTCTTCCTTGTCTTTGAACCGGCCCGCCTGCACAAGGAATGCAAACGTGGTACTGCTTTTGGTGAAAGATTCAGAACACGGTAACTACACTCTGAAGCAGAATGCCATATGATCAGACCCGGGCTGGAGAAAAACTTTACAATGCTTTGCAAACTAATTTAATGGAATTGCATCACATTTCACAAAGAGAGCAGATTTGTTCGAGCATTTTCGAAGGCAGGTTTGCAGATGGGAGAGTGAGCAAGAAAGCTCCGTTCTTGTCCGTGTAAAAGGCTACAAATGAAGAGTAAAGCAGTTTTTGCCCAGTTTCGAACTGCGGACTTTTCGCGCGTGAGGCGAACGTGATGACCACTACACTACAGAAACTGGCCCCAGCCGGGCCCTTTGCGGCTCTGTGGCATCCAGCACTGAAAGTTGAAGCCATTCTACGTTTCACCTTTCTTTTTCCAATAGCTCGTTTTTATCCAGGGTAATTGACATCTTGAGTAAGTAAAAAAAATAGAAGTGAAATCAGTGACAAAATATAGACAAGGATGTCGTCAATGTTTGGACTGTAGAGTGAAGTGGATTAGGCTGGGACAACTTTCCCGGCAGCATAACAGCTGCGACATGATTTTATGGAATGGATTTCAACTGAGTATTTACGTGTTTTACCCAAGCTAGGGTGAGTTGTAAACTCGAGAGCATGGGTTTAAGTTGAGAGGTCTGAAATTGACGAAGGACCCCGAGGCACATTTCCCACACACAAGGTTATGGGTGTATGGAATGAGCTAGCAGAGGGAGTGGAGGAGGCTATTGCACTCACAAAATTGCAATGGTAATCGGATGAGTTTCTGGATATGATGGGTTTAGAGGGATTGAGGCCAAATGCTGTAGAACGGGACTTGTTTAATTTTGGTTATGTGGTGAGCATGGATGAGATACACCGAAGTATCTGTTTTCACGCGGTGTATCCCAATAACCTTGTGTTGCTTACACCGGTTTTAAAGGATTACTTTTCAGTGGAGCTTGCCGTCGCAGTCTGTGGCACAATCATTTAGTCTGTTCGACTGCTCACGGGAAAGGTAGTATTGTGAAACACTGCAGAAACGAACGACTTCCTTACTTTTGATCCGACTGATCATACTTCGTCAAATTTTCCCAGATCCTCAGTTGAGGATCATCCATGGTCCCTCTCCGACTCGCACAGCTGCTGGGATGTGCCCGGCTACAATGTTAATTTCGCAGCAGATAATGAAAGCCCATCAATACGGAAAAAAAACAATAGTAAACTGAGACTATCTTCTCAGACTCTTGTCAGCGACAAATATATCTGTGACTGCGTGAGAATATATGTTCGGTTATGATTTGGTCAAATCACCATGAGCTGCTTGACATTACTTCAATTTCGATTCTTGCTTTGATGAATGATTTCACCCATTGCTCGAAACAGGACAACGTTCACGTTTACACGGAACACCAAACACACCGGACTACAGGGAAAATGCACAAAGCTGAGCAGGCCGTGTTCCACATCATACCGTGCAGCATCGTTTCAGTCACTGTGTCTGTTCGAGATGCCACTTTCCTTGCCTTTTACCTTAACCGTGCAATTTACTGCAGAGATGTTCACACCTGGACATGAGCCACATGGATATCAACTGAGTTGGAAACCTGTGTGGGAATCGACAAGAAGCGAATCAATAAATTTTGCTAAACTCCATGGTGCTTATTAGAAATGCAGTTTCTGTCCAAGTCACTCGAAAAGGCAGTTTCTGAACATAGTAATAGAAGTTACTGCTCACCCCACCCCAACTCCGACAGACGTGCTAACTGCCCTTGAGTGCTTTTTGTTCTCGATGTGAAGAGCTCTCACGCATGAATCACCTTCACGTCTCTTGTTGCTGAGTGACTCACAAAGAAGGAATTTCACCAGAGCTGCAACTGCCTCACTTTCCCACTCGCTCTCCCCGTTTACATTTTCCTGCTCGTCAGTGATTTAAAGAAAACCAAAAGGATGCGATGTCATTCTGTAGCCTCTCTGTCGATTCCTCCGTTTCAGTTCCAACACGGCTTAGATCTCGGGACGCACCTTAATACTAGCGACGTTATGAAAACACAAGTCCAAATGTTCCTCTGAGAGTGTAATTTCTTTCATTGCTGGTGCTGATTGAATGAGAAACTAACGAGCGAACTGATCCAAACCATGATTCAGCACCTCTGCTGCCAATTCTCGCACTTTGAATAACGACAGACAGCTTCCAAATGAGGTCTTTCAGATACGACTTTGGGCTACATTTGACAGACAGACTAGTTCAGGAATCCGTGGTGTACTGTGACACCAGCGCGTCAGCTTGTTCCCTGTCTTTGAACCGGCCCGCCTGCGCAAGGAATGCAAACGCGGTACTGCTTTTGGTGGAAGATTCAGAACGCGGTAACTACACTCTGAATCAGAATGTCATATGATCAGACCCGGGTTGGAGAAAAACTTTACAATGCTTTGCAAACTGATTTAATGGAATTGCATCACATTTCACAAAGAGAGCAGATTTGTTCGAGCATTTTCGAAGGCAGGTTTGCAGATGGGAAAGCAAGAAAGAAAGCTCCGTTCTTGTCCGTGTAAAAGGCTACAAATGAAGAGTAAAGCAGTCTCTGCCCAGTTTCGAACTGGGGACCTTTCGTGGGTGAGGCGAACGTGATGATCACGACACCACAGAAACAAGCCGCGGCCGCCCGTCCAGCGGCTCAGTGGTGTCCAGCACTGAAAGTTGAAGCCATTCTTCGTTTTATCGTTCAGTTTCCAACAGCTCGTTGTTGTCCAGCGTAATTGACATTTTGAAAACTTTAAAAAAAGACACGAGAAATTGATGACAAAATAATGACAAGGATGTCGTTAATGCTTGGACCGTTGGGCGAGGTGGAATAGGCTAGGACAATGAACAAAAATCTTCAAGAGCTCGATAGGACAGATCCAGTAAGGATGGATGTGCTCCTAGGCTGGTGTGCCTGGAATAAAATAAACAGTAACTATGGTATCTTTACCCAGCATCCCCTTTAGCTGCATCAATGTTGAAGATTTATTTGCTGCTGTAATTCCACTCTCTCGATCACTCCCATTTTTCACTGCTGTAATGTTTATGACTGCAAATGTATAAGATTTAATTTAATCCATCCCAAAACCTCTCTGTGCCTGTGTCTCACTTGCGTTCACCGAGATGCTCATTCAATCTGACCTCTTTGCAAACCCTGCTCTGATATTTCCTTAATGGGCTCAGAATTAATTATTCACAGAATTGTTACTGCACAAAAGGAGGCTGATTGGCTGATCAGCTCTCCAAAGGATCACCTCACTGAATGCCATTCTTCTCCCTTTACCCCATAAACCTTCCCATTCGTCCTCTTCCAATAACACAGGCGAGTTCACAACTAACCACAGCGATCGGATTTATTTTGTTTGTTCCTGGGATCACGGCATTACTTGCTAGGGCAGCAGTTGTCATCCATTCTAACTGCCCAGGAGATGGTTCAGAGTCAACACCCATTATTCAGGGTCTGGATTCACATGTCGGCTGGATCAGGTCAGAATTAACACAGTTTCCCAGTCCCAATGACATGAAGAGTTGACTTCTGGTCTACTAACTTATTTCTGAAATGATAATGAATAATGTTTGTCTTTGATTAAACGTGCAAGACAAAAATGCGTTTTATTCTGATTCAGTACGTCCTCCAGTTTCTCTCAGTTGCTATTGACAGCCTCAATCCCCTGCACCAGAACCTGTTCCAGAGAGTGTTACAGAAACAGCAGAATGGTCAGCTGCAGCTGGTCACCTGACCGGTCACTGGACCCAACGGTTCACTCTCCACAGATGCTGCCAGATCTGTGACTTTTCCAGCAATTACTGTTTTTGATCCTGATTTCCCAGCATTTGCAGATGTTTTGTTTTTGAATATTGATCTTGTCTGTTGGAGAGGAGTTTACTGATGAGTTTTGAGAGTTTTGAACATTGCAACTCAGGCCACAAATCAGCCATGATCTATTGAATGGCAGAGTAGGATTGAAGGGCTGAATGGTCACCTCCTGTTCCAATGAAAGTTATTCATCTGCAGCTTGTGGTAACATTTCCCCTCACTGCTCACTTCACATCCATGTCTAACACACTGTTTCTGACTGAACAAACCTCCCGGGTTTGAAGTAAACCTGCTAATGTTCAGTGGCTCTCTCTCCTGCCATCCGGGTTTAACTCTCATCATGTAATGCTGTCACGCTTAACTGCGGGAATGCCCACAAAGGATTCATTCTGGAGTCTGCATCCCCTGGGATAGAAAAATCGTGTTTATTTCCTTCTTCCTATTTCATTTTGGCTATTGAACTCTCGGTTTCAATCCATTCCCCCGTCATGCTCTTCAACATGCCCATGTGGGTGGACTCGAGGCAGCTGGCACCTGAGATTGTGGGGGGAGGCAGATTCAATCAGGAATTCGGTAAAACACTCGGACAATGACATATCCATCTGATTTTCGACTCAGACAGATAGAAAGAAACATGGACATTTAGATAGCACCTTTGTTGATCTGGGGCAATGAAGCATGCTTCCAACCCAAATATTTCAACTTCAAATCTCTGAAAATATAGGCACAACACTTCCTACTTGTACCAGGTTGTCTCTGAGCCTCCTCTTTTCTTAAGAAAAGAGTTTTAAGCTGTTAAGCCTTTCCTGGTGATTATAACCTCTGTTTCTGTCAGATTTGTGACTGAACCTTTGTTTTTCTGTTCCTTGTAAGTGATGCTAGTACCAGAAACAGTTCCTAACTTGTGAGTGGTTTCAGTTGGAGTATTTATATTTACACGTTCATTCCCACCCTCACAGACAGTGCGAAATTGATGTAAAACAGAAGTAAAGGATTGAGTGAGCACCCACAGAAACACAGAAGGCAGCATGTGTACTTGAGCTGAATGAACCTGGCCTTAGGAAAATGTGACAACAATCACAACTAGTTAGAATCACAGAATCCCTGAGCCACACAAAGAGACTATTCGCTCCATCGAGTCTGCAATGACCTGCTGTCCCACCCTACCTCCATAACCCAACATGTACCATGGCTAACCCAACCCACCTAACCTTTACACTACAGGCCATGTTAGCACGGCCAATCCAGCAAACCTGCACATCTGTGGGAGGGTGACAGATGATGTCTAAGTGCTCAGGATTGTGAATGAAGGCTCACAAATACTTAACTCTGACACAAATCCTCTTTGTTTTCAAAATAAAATCTGGGGGAAACTGCAACCGGAAAGATTTCCGATTATCTCATGAGGAAGAGAATTCAAAACTCGTGCCATTGACCCAGGGGCACAGTGAAGTCACGGAGGTCAGAGAACCATCAGAAATTTAACAAGTTGTGAGCATGGTGGGAGTGAGACAAGGACAAAAAGAGAGTCTGTCACACGGGGGGAAGGCAGGAGAGATTAAACAGCAGAAATGGTCGTCCCTCAAGGTCATGAGGAATGGAGTTAGGGCGGGGAAAGAAAGGAAATAAAGTGAGCAGCTGTCAAGGAAATACATTGAAAAAACAGATTATAACAACATAGAGGGCAGAGTCCGCAATCTGAAATTGTTGCTCTCATTGGTGAGTACAGAACGCTGTAAAGCCTGGGTCATTCTATTACAGCCATGACATGCAGGATAGGCCAAGTGGCCTCGATCTGTGCTGTAACTTCCTGATAAATTTATTCTGACATTTGGAATTCAGGTCGGATGATGTTCATAAATTCTCAAATTGGACTCGAGTTTAATATTCTGGAGAAATGTTAAATAAATCACAATGATCCCATTCTGCAAACTTTAGTCCACAGCCCTGTGTGCTCCAGCATCTCAGTTACATCCATGTCCTTTTATTCTAATGTGATGCTGGTTACTGCCTCTGCCACCCCATCAGTGAGTTCCTGTTCCCAACGATCTCCGAGTGAAATGAATTCTCCCCTCCCCTTCTTTCTCAGAATTAGTTTCAATCTAAATCCTCCAGTTTCTGACCTCTCTGTTAATGAATAGCTCCTTCCTATCCACTCGATCTGGATTCCTCAGCATTTTATCACTTCAATTAAATCACAGCTCATCCTCCTCGGAAATCATCCCCAGCCTATCCAACTTTTCCTCATAGCACAAATTTTCCAGTTGTAGAAACATTCTGATCAGTCTCCTCTGTACCCTGTCTGGCGTGATCACACCAACCCTGGAATTTGGGGATCAGAATTGTGTTCAGTACTTTAACGAGTGTTCCTGACATTTCCAGTGTCACCTCCGTGTTCTTGTGGTTGACGCTCAGACAAGAAGTGTCCTGGTTTTCCCACATGGAACTGGATGTGCACTCCATGGGGCTGGGATTCCCACAAAGTGTTTATTTGTTGAATAATCCTAAATTAATTTCAGATTAAGACAAGATTATCAGCTACCCACCAATCAATTTCTTCCATTATACTCAAGTCACCTTACTTTTTTAAAATTTCCTTAAAATTTTTATTATCTAAACACAACAGGCTTTAATTTGCTGATCAAGCTTTCAGATGTCTCCACTGTTACAATCACTTGAAGATTGTCTTTACCTTCAGCTACATTGGTGAATTGAACATTGATTGTAAATATATGAATATCAAACGGACTTGAGTTTTAAGATAATTAATCCAGTCTGATGTTCCTTTTGGTTAATATCTTGAAGAGAACTGTCCTCAGAACTCCAGCTGTGCTCTGATTTCATTCACAGCTGGATGTGGTTGGACTGCAGATCTTAGATCTGTTGTTTCCCGGATTGCTTCGCTCTATCTATCACTTGCCACTTATGCTGTTTGGAACACAAGTAGTCCTCTTTGGTAACCTCATCAGGTTAATACCTCATTTTTAGGTATTCATGCTGCTGTTACTGGCATGCCCTCCTGAATTCTCTCATTTGAACGAGAATTGATCCTCTGATTCGATGGTAAGAGGTAAATTGGGGTATATGCTGGGCCATGATTCTGTAAGTTTTGTTGGAGTACAATTCTACTGCTGTTGTTGGAAGGAAAGAGCTAAACTCTTACACTGTTGGTCCCATATACTACATGCAGTATCATGAACACTGATAGGCCAAGACATGAAATACGAGCAACACTGTACAATGATGCAGGATCACAACTGCAGCAAGGGGAGTTTAAGATCCAACCCGACATAGGAGTAGGGAAAGAAGCAGCTGATCAGATTGTCTCATTCATTGTCATAAAGAGACTCTATGAGATTATTGCACTCTTGGGGGTAAGGATGGACGAGGTTGGGGAGATGGAGAGCCCTTCAAAAGAAAGTAATCTTCCTGAGCGTTGTGAAAATGAATTGATTGTCATGCATTTAACAGAAAGCTAATTGAAACTCTTTTTATCACCAAAAGATAAGAAGACTGATGGTGCTTCCAATCATCACCAGAAACAAACCCCAGAATACATGGTGCGGAGATGGATGTCAATTGCCAATCAACATCCAACTCCTGCAATCATTGTGCAAACTTACATGTGATGAACCAGTTCTGATGAACCAGAAAATCACTGTTCACTCTGTGCAGATGGACAGCGATGTGGGGAAGGATTGGCCGAGTGGTATTGTCGTGAGACAGTTAATCTAAAACGCAAGAGTGTGTTCTGGAGACCTGGGTTCAAAGCCTGCTGCAGCCGTTTGGGGATATTTCAATTCAATAAAAAAAAACTTGTGAATTTACAGTCTCATGGTGACCATTAATAGATTGTCAGGGAAAAACCCATCTACCCTTTCAGGAAGGAAGTTGCCATCCTTACTTGTTCTGGCCTGCATTGTGACTGCAGACCCTCTTACCTGCCCTCTGGGCAATCAGGGATGGGCAGGAAATGCTGTCAGGCAATCCACATGTGTGGCTGCAAGAGGTTCTATTTTGAGATACAGTCAGCCTCCCCCTTTCTGAGGTGTTCTGTCTGTATTCTAAGAGTATAGGCCTTCAGTTGATGAAATAAGGCCTTTGGCAAGGAATGTTTAACCATTGGAACCGCAAAGTGTCCGGAAAGAGAAGCAAAAGTTATGGAACTGGCCCCTCTGTGGTATTTTAACTTCCTCATTCTGATCAGGAATCTGTTGACCAGAATTGAATGTAATGACTGACTGCGACCAAACTAGAGTCTTGTCAAGGGTCAGCATCTTTTCTGTGAGTTTATTATCATTCCCCCATTAATGAAGCCAAGCATCCATTTGTTTTACTCAAACCAGTTTATGTTTTCTCTCCTTTAATGATTGGTACACATTGTCTCCCATTGCTGCTGTCGTGCTCTCTGTTTCTGTGTCATTCAAATATATATTCCCTTTTGACATTGCTTCTCTCAAAATGCATCAACTTACTGTGTGTTCTAAAGAAGAGCCATATTCCACTCAAAATATTATCTCTCGCTCCACACATTCTATCTGCTGGAAAACAGAACAGTACAGCACCGGAATAATTGGCCCAACATGAGTGTGCGGATCATGAGGCCATTCCAAACTAATTCCCCCTGCCTGTACATGGTCCATATCACTGCCAGCCCATGCCTGATTATGTGCCCACCCAAATGCCTCTTAAAAGTTGTGATTTTTTTCCTGCTTTTCCTATCTCTCAGGAAAGTAATTCTTGTCACTTACCGCCTTCTGCATAAGAAACTTGTCTGACACAACTGCCTTTAAACTTGCACATGTTGTTGGAAATGCTCAGCAGATCATGCAGCATCTGTGAAGAAAAATCAGTTCATGTTTCGGGTCTGGTCACCTTTCCTCAGAAACGTTAACTTTAATTTATCTTCATAGAAGCTGCTAGACCTGCTGAACTTTTCCCGAAAATGTTTCTGCTTGTGTTTTACAGCATCTGCAGTTGTTTCAGTTTTCGTTTCCTTTAAACTTGCCCCCACTCCCCTTAAATCTATGACCTGTAGAATTTGCCATTTCAACTTGGAAAAAGATTGAGATTTTTCACTTTGTCTGAGCCTTTCGGATCACCCGCAGCCACTGACTTCCCCAAGACAAAAATCCAAGTCTTTCCAACCTCTCCCAATCCAGGCAACATCCTGGTAAACCTTTTCTCACGCTATCCAAAGCCTGCACATCCTCCTTTTTATGTATTGATCAAAACCACACAATTCTCCAAAGGTGGCCTAATGACAGTTTTATATTCACTCCCCTGACAGAAGAAGGCATGCCTGCCATCCACCTCCTTCACCACTTTCAGGGAGCTGTGAACTTGCCCTTGAAGATCCCTCTGTATATCCATGCTGCTGAGAGCCCTTCGGTTTAGTGAATACATTCCTCTTGCAATGAGTCTCCCAAAATACATCACCTCACACTTGTCCAGATTAAAATCTGTTTTTGTATGGGTTTTCCAACTGATCTCTTTCTTGCTGTATCCTTTGACAACATTCACAACTTCATCAATTTGTACCATCTAGAAACTTGCTAATTAAATCGTTTACATTTCCATGCTAATCATTGATATATGTTACAGACAATAGCTATTGCATTTCGGATCCTTGTGAAACAACACTGAACACAGAACTCCAGCCAGCAGCATGCTGTGGAAGGAACATTTTTCATTTAGTCAGTCAGTCGGAAAGCATTTCAAGTATTGGTGGGGCACTAGATGTTCCAAGATATTCACAATCCTGGTGAAAACACCCTAGAGCAGATTTTCAGTTCTGTGTATTCTACCTGGGACTCCCCCACATCCATGTATAAAGCAATGAACATTATCTCCTGCTGTGGAAGGACAACCTGTGTTGGTCTGAGCATGAACACAGAGTAGATTCACCTTAATGATAATACAACCCCTGAAGACAAATAACCAGAACAACTTAAGCAAGTACAAAAAAATGTGTTATGGCATAGAACGGGGCTCATCAAAGCCAAGCTGGCTCTCTGTAGCAGAATCCCTTATTCTCATTCTCCAACTGCCCCCAAAACCCAGAACGTTTATTTCTCTCAGATCTGATATAATCGTATTTGTTAATCATTGACCATCTCTACTTGCACCACCATAATAGGCAGCATGTTCTGCATATTTCCAGTCAGTACAGTCAACGGGAACATTTGCTCATCTCCCACTTTCTGAAAAGTTATATCTTAGCTTAAATTTTGAACCATCACCTATCAAGTGCGATTTATTTTATTGTCTGGTCTATCTGGATGTGTTATAATCTTATCCATTTTATTCTATCAAGATATATTCAACTTGATTTCTTCAAAGAAAATAGCATTTTTTTCCAAATCCATCCAGTGACTGCATTTTCTTCATCAGTACACCACTCCAGTAAGTCTGTACTCCACACCCTGAAGATCACTCAGATCCTTCCTGAGCAGGAATCTGTTGACCTGAATTGGATACAATGATTGACTGTGACCGAACCCGTCAATGAAATTGTTTAATGAAACCCAGGCTCCCATATGTTTTGATCAAAACACTTTGATTATGTCCTATCTCCTTTAAAGAATTGTACACATTGTCCCACCCCCCCGCACTTCCCTCACTCTCTACTCTTTGTGTCTGTGCCATGCAAATATATATTTCCTGTCTCAAAATGTATCAACTACTGTGTGTTCCAAAAAATATTATCTCTCGCGCTACACACTGTACCCCCGGGAAAACAGAACAGTACAGCACCGGAATAATCGGTCCACCATGTCTGTGCAGACCATCATGCCATTCCAAACTAATTCCACCTGTCTGGACATGATCCATATCCCTGCCAACCCCTGTCGGCTCATGAGTCTGCCCAAATGCCTCTTAAGCATCATGATTGTTTCTGCTTTTACCACCTCCCAGGAGAGTACATTCTAGTCATCTACCACCTTTTGCATTAGAAACTTGCCTGACATAACTACCTTTAAACTTTCACATATTGTTGGAAATGCTCAGCAGGTCTTGCAGCATCTGAGAAAGTAAAAATCCCTTCATGTTTCGGGTCCTTCCTCAGAAACATGAACTCTGATTTCTCTTCACAGATGCTTCCAGACTTGTTGAGCATTTCCAGAAACTTCTGTTTTTGTTTCTGATTTACCACATCTTCTGTTATTTCGGTTTTTATTTTCTTTAAATTTCCCCCTGTCCACTGAAATCCGTGGCCTCTAGAATTTGTCATTTCTACCTTGGAAAAAGATTCAGATGATAGAACATAGAACGTAGAACAATAAAGTGGAGAAGAGGCCCTTCGGCCCTCAATGTTGCGCTGACCTGTGGAATTTTCTCAACTCGTCCCCCTACGCTATCCCAAAATCATCCATGAGCTTATCTAAGGATTATTTAAATCTCCCGAATGTGGCTGAGTTGACTACCTTAGCAGGGAGGGCATTCCACACACTTACCACTCTCTCTGTGTAAAGCATTTGCCTCTGATATCTGTCTTAAATCTATCACCCCTCAATTTGTAGTTGTGCCCTCTCGTACATGCTGACGTCATCATCCTAGGAAAAAGACTTTCACTGTCGACCCTATCTAATCCTCTGCTTATCTTATATGTCTCTATCAAATCCCCCCTTAGCCGCCTTCTTTCCAATGATAACAGATCCAACTCTCTCAGCCTTTCCTCATAAGACCTTCCCTCCAGACCAGGCACCATGCTGATAAATCTCCTTGGCACCTTTTCCAATGCTTCCACATCCTTTTTGTAATGGGGCGACCAGAACTGAACACAATATTCCAATTGTGACCACACCAGCATTTTGTATGGTTACAGCATGATATTGCGCTTCCAGAACTCCATCTCTCTACCAATGAAACCTAACACACCGGATGCCGCCTTAACAGGACTATCCATCTGGGTGACAACTTTCAGGGATTATGTACATGGACTCCAAGATCCCTCTGGACATCCACTCGACCACCAAAACCCAATATTCTGTTATTGTTCCCAAAGTGCCTCATCTCACATTTAGCTGCATTGAACTCCACTTGCACCTCTCGCAAGAAGTGAGACAAATCAAACATGATATAAAGATCCAACAGAGTCACCAAATTCATTTGGACATAAAGGGAACGTGATTATCTTGTTTGTCAGTGAGCAAAAGTTTCAAACAACATTGTGTGTGGTCAAGCCCCAACACAGACAGACAGACAGACAGACACACACACACACACACACACACACACACACACACACACACACACACACACACACACACACACACACACACACACACACACATCTAAGAATGTGAGTGTTCCAGTGAACTGACTGGAGAAATTATTTAACATTATCCAGTTAACAATCTAAAAACATTCACAGACAGAGAAGCCATAAATATGTTGTGTTTATGGGAAAGGATACGCCAGATCTTCCAACTTGGAGATGTGCGAGGAGATCAGCACCATGGAAATATCTGGATCGTGAGAAGGATTGAAAATTCACAGACCTACTGGAGACTCACTGACACAGACTTTCTGTGTGAACAGATTTATTTTGTCATCCAAATTCATGTCACACCAGTGGCTTTACACTGACAAGAGGGCTTTCCCCTGACTGTGGGGAAAAAATCTTTAAGATCTGTAAAGATCTAAAATTTAATGGTCTTTATTTAACATCACCCTATTCACATGGGGGAGAAGTCGTTCAGCTGTTCCATGTGTGGGAAGGTATGCATTTGGGTATCTAGCAGTGCCTTGCTCTTTCTTCCTTGATAAGAGACTCAAGCATTTTCCTCACTACAGATGTTATGCTAACTGATCTATACTTCCCCATCTTTTGTTTACCTTCCTTTTTAAACAGCGGCGCCACTGTATTCCAATTTGGTGGAACTGCCCAGAGTCCAGCAAATTGGGAAAGTTACTGACAGTGCACCTGTTCTATACCCCACTGTCTCTTTTAGCACGCTGGATGGATTACACCAGGACAGGAGACTAGTCTCTCCTTAGCTCCATGAGCTGGCCCAACACTAGCGTTCCGTAATAACGTTTGTTTCCAGATCCTCACCGACTCCATCTCTTTGTCAATCTCTGGCATGTTATTAGCCCCCTCCACTGTGAAGACCGATACAAAATACCTGTTCAGTGCCTCCGCCATTTCATCACATCCCATAACTAAATGTCCCTTCTCATCCCCTGAAGGACCCACATTTACCTTAGCCACTATTTTTCATTTAATGTTTTCATAGAAACGTCTGAAATCTGTCTTTAAATTCTGTGGTACATATTTTCTCTCCTTTTCTTTCCTACAGTTCTTTATCACTCTTTTTGTTGCTTTCTTCTGATCTTTAACGCTTTCCCAATCTTCCAGTTTCCTGCTGTTTTTGACCACTTTGTATGCCTCATCTTTCAATGTGAGAAATGGGAAGGGAGAGTGAGGAGGGAACGGGAGGGAGAGGTGAGGAGGGAGGGGAGAAGAGAGGGTGGAGGAAGGGGAGGTGCAGGGATAGGTGGATTGGGAAAAGAGGCAGGGCAGAGGAAAGAGGGGTGGAGAGAGGGCTGTAGGAGAGAGGGGGAAGGAGAGAGCTGGGAACGGTAGGCGAGAGTAGGAGGAGAGATGGGAGGAAAGGGTAAGAGGAGTTGGGTAGGAGAGGGAACAGGAGGACGGGAGTGAGGAGCGAGGGGTGAATGGCGTGAGAGGGAGTAGAGGGGTAGAGGGTGTAGGGGGAAAGAGTTTGTAGCAGAGAAGGAGAACAATGGAAGAGAGGAGTAGAGGTGGGGATCAAATGGAAGGTGGAGGACGGGGACGAGACAGCGAATGAAGTAAATCTGTCAGATTTTGATTAAATGTTTCTTTGGCGTGTCCTGTCTGTGAATCTTCTTCACATATTCAAAGAAGTTTAATAAAGGCAATGCTGGTCCAGGTGAGAAATCAGACAGACAAATAATTCCCTTAGTTTGATACTATTGTGTATATATCCTTCCTTGAAGTCCTCAGAGAAAGAATCTTACAAGATCCATCACTATTAGGGCAGAGAAAAAAGAATAATCAAAATAAAGTAAGAAATTATCTCTAAACATGAACATTATTTCTCTCTCCCAAAAGGTGCCATTCCTATTGGGTTCCTCCTGCACCCTCTCTATAATTTCAGAAACTCACATTATCGCTCCTCGAAGTCGAGGGTGATCAGTATATTCACAACAGAGATCATCATACATTGCGAAGGATTGGAGGTTCCAGAAAGGGGATAGGCTCATTCATTTACAAGAAAGTTTCAGGAGTGGCTTATGATGCAATTGGGCAACTGGAGTTGAAGCAAGATGTGACAAAGCTTATTGGCTTATTATTGTTATAGGTAAGCAAGATGAAAACAAGATGTTCACATTAGCTGGAGGATATGGACAACGAGATACAAAAATTAAGATTGTGGATAGATTGACAGGGAGGATTTGATGAAGTGGTTATATAGAAGGGATTCAATATCCATTGTATCTTAATGGATTGCATTTGGACTGAACAGCCTGAAGTTCTGTGTTTAATTTTCAGATTCTGTCAAGCTGTGTGCTTGAATTATCCCAGTATCAGAGTCATAGTGATGTAGCTCAGGCAGTCATTTTGAACGATCTGGGTATCTTCTAATTTCCAGTTCCTTTCCCTCTGGGTGTTTGCAGACCCCTCAAGCTCTCTGACAATTTAGGTAATGAAAGCAGGAAAATTGGTGACAGACTCTGAAAACAGTGAGAGCTCCAGTTGTTCCACCGCCCTTCAGATCCCCGCTAACCTTCCTGCTTTCGAGAAGTCGGCACGCCTGGTTGGTGACAGGCTGTATGAATCCAATGGTCAGCAGCGGGCTGAAAGATAAAGGTTGTTAGTTTGACACCATCCAGGTATGGAGCTTTGGTTGTTCCAGATCAGACGATGGGAATACTACCGTAGCTCCATTTAAACCGGAAAATCCATGGCAAGGTTGAAATGCAGCCCAAACCATTGATGATTCTGTGTTCCCTGGCTCCACATGGAGTAAGATAGGGACAAACACTGCTCTCTCCAGACCCCAGCTGTCAACAGAAAGTGGCCACTGCAGCTCCCTGCACAGCCCTGGGACACAGATTACAGAAACTGTCTCTTCATGAATGGCGCTTCCCCTGTGAGAAACTTTACTTTTAATACGGTAACGGCTGCAACCAACCCCTGTCCCCAAGATTAGAAGCTGCAGGATTTTGTGATGAGAACAGTGTTATGAAGTTGAAGACGTGCCCTCCACCTTTAAATGAGAGTGAATGCTGTTCGGAACTGAGCGCTGACAAATACCTGTGATGACCAACTAGCAGTCTCAGCGTGTACTGGAAAATTGGAAAGATGTAACGGTTGGCTGTGAAACAAGTCAGTTTTGTTTGCTAATTAAGAAACAATTCCAATTTTACCAACCAATTTAAATTATGCCTCAGAATACTAAAATCCAATCGCTCTTGAATTTAGTGTTTAGAAACACTGCAGAACCGGGTGCTTCCACAATGTTACTCCCACTGACCATTCCCCATGAAACATGCCCAGGTTCTCAGTTGAGGATTGTTGCTGGGAACCTTTGCCCCTTGGCTTTGAACCAGGCCGCCTGCCCAAGGAAAGCAAATGTGGTACTGTTTTTAGTGGAAGGATCAGAGTCCAGGAACTCCACTGTGACACAGAATGGCCATCAGTGCTGTACACATCTGTGCATATTCAAACCATATTGGCGACCACTGTGACAATGTTTCACATAGAAATGAAATGGGATTGCATTCCGTTTCATCACGCGAGCATGTATGAGCGACCAAATTCAAAGCCAGGTTTGCTGACGTGAACAGCAAGTTATAAAACTCTGCTCATGTCAGTCTGAAAGGCTGCCATCGGGAATAAGGCTATTCTTGCCCGATTTTGAAGTGGGGAGTTTTCCTGAATGAGGTGACTCTAACAGCCACTACATTACAGAAAACATCCCCGCGAGCAGCTGGTGTTCAGAGTCGGCCAGCACTAATCTTTACAGCCGTTCAACGCTTCATCTTTCTGTTTCGAGGAGCTGGTTATTCTCCAGCGTAATTGGCATCATTAAAAAATAAGAAAATCACGGGAAATTGCTCACAAAATATAGACAAAGATGGTGTCAGGGGTGCACAGTTTGGAATGTCGGGCGAGCCTGAACATGCTGGGACGTCTTACCCATCATCGTCGGGCACGGCCTGAAGGAAGGTTTGTCAACAGAAAAAAATGAGTTATTGATCTCTGCAATATGGGGCGAGTTAAAAACTGGAGAGCATAGGTTTAAGGTGGGACGGGTAAAATATAAAAGGGATTGAGGCACCTTTCCCACACAGAAGGTTGTGCGTGTATGGAATCAGCGACCAGAGGAAGTGGAGGAGGCTCGTAAACTCAGAAGATTTCAAAGGCAACCGGATGAGCTTCTGGATAGGAAGCGTTTAGTGGGATAGGGGACAAATGCTGGGAAATAGGAGTTTGTTTAAAATGCATTTTAAGAGACATTGAAGCATGAATGCTGTTCTGGGGACAGTCCGAGGGCAATCAGCTATAAAGAGCTCCCAGATCCTTCAGAGCAATTCCAAACTGCAGTCCCAAAATGTATTGGAAACTTGGTGCACCGCCACCTCCCGAAAAGCTCCGAAATGAGGGAAAAGAAAGAACTGAACATGAATGGACCAAGAAAAGTTAAGAGATTCCCAAACACAGTCTCGTTTAGATTAATTTGCCCATCCGATCAACAATGCGGCAGTGCCTGCTTCCTCCATCTCCAGGGCAGAAGGGAAGGAAATAAAAGAAATTTAAGACCATATGACATCACAATTTAGTGGAATTATTTTCCCATTCGCCGGAACACCAAATAATGGGAAGTAAAGTCACTGCAGGATTTTGTTTCACAACAGCGATGCAATACCAATCTCCGTTCTGTTTCAGTGAAAACAATCAATAACACAACTTGGCCGGAACATGATGCAGCAGTAGAACCGCTTGAGACCGGGACATTTCATGTGGGACTCAAACGTGATCATAACAGCATGAACATTGACAGGATAGAGAGTGTGCACTCTCCCAAATCAGAGGTACATTTCCAAAAGCAAAACCACATGGTAGTGTTGGAATTTAAACACAGCATCATTTAACAGGCTACAGTAAAACAGACAGCACACCCACAAAGGGCAGCGGTTGGATCTGAACTCGAGCCACCTGAGAGTTTGTCGTGAGAAAGCGGTTTCTTCGGTCACTTGGCCACGAAACCAGCCACAGCTGCAGTATATTGTCTTACACCTTCCATGGTGCTCTTGTGAAACATTAGAAGCAAAGTCACAGGGAAACAGTTCTGTGATCCCTCTCCTGCTGGCACAGCTGCATTCATATGCCCAACTACAATATCAATCTCGCAACAAATATTCAATCCAGCCAAAAATCATTTGATAGCTGGAATCAAGCTTCTGAGATTTGCTAAAGCCACAAATGTAATGTCTGTATGAGAGAATGATTGAGCAAAGTAACCATGAGCTGCATGATATTGCTGGTATTTGGATTGTTGCTATGGTAATTGATTTCGTCTTCTGCTCGAAACAGGACAACTTTCAGTTTTTGAGGATCTTAATAGAACTCAAAAGGTGATTACCCGACCCAACCACAGAAGATGTTAAAGAGGTGCTGACTGTACCTGAGTGCTCTTTGTTCTCGATGTGAAGAGCGCTCTGCCTGAGTCACCTTCATGTCTCTGGTTGCTGAGTGAATCACAGAGAAGGAGCCCCTCAATCCAGACAAAAAGCAATCGTAAGCTGAGTCTACCTACTCAGACTCTTTTCAGCGACAAATGTGTCTGTGAGTGCGTGAGAATATATGTTCGGTTACGATTTGTTCAAATAACCATGAGCTGCTTGACATTACTGCAATTTCGATTCTTGCTTTGCTCAATGATTTCTCGAAACAGGACAACTTTCACTTTTACACGGAACATGAAACACACGAGACTCCAGGGAAAATGCGCAAAGCTGAACAGGCCGTGTTCCACATCATACCGTGCACTATAGTTTCAGTCACTGTGTCTGTTTTGTAGCATAAGGGTCCCAAAGAATGTTCTCCACCCTAAAACCGGAGGTAGCATTACAATCCGAGAACGACAGATCACATTATCTCGGGGCCAGTTCGAGATGCCACTTTCCTTGCCTTTTACCTTAACCATGCAATTGGCTGCAAGGATGTTCATACCTGGACATGAGCCACATCGATACCGACTGAGTTGCAAACCTGCGTGGGAATCGACGAGAAGCGATTCAATAAATCTTGCTAAATTCCATGGTGCTTATTAGAAATGCAGTTTCTGTTCACCTCAATTTAAAAGGCAGTTTCTGAACATAGTAACTGAAGTCAAAAGGTAATTATCTCACCCCACCCCCACTCCAGGAGAGGTGCTAACTGCACGTGATTGCTTTTTGTTCTCGATGTGAAGAGCTCTCACGCCTGAGTCACCTTCACGTCTCTTGTTGCTGAGTGACTCACAAAGAAGGAGTTTCACCAGAGCTGCAACTGCCTCACTTTCCCACTCGCCCTCCCGTTTACAGTTTCCTGCTCGTCAGTGATTTAATGAAAACCAAAAGGATGCGATGTTATTCTGCAGCCTCTCTGTCGATTCCTCCGTTTCAGTTCCAACATGGCTTAGATCTCGGGGCGCACCTTAATACTAGCGGTGCTATGAAAGCACAGGTCCAGAGGTTCCTCGGAGAGTATAATTTCTTTCATTGCTGTTGATGATTGAATGAGTCACTAACGTGAGAACTGATCCAAACCATGATTCAGCACCTCTGGTGCCAATTCTCGGACGTTGAATAAAGACAGGCAGCTTCCAAATGAGCCCTTGCAGAGACGACTTTGGGGTTCATTTGACAGACAGACTAGTTCAGGAATCAGTGGTGCGCTGTGACACCAGCGCATCAGCTTCTTCCCTGTCTTTGAATCAGCCCGCCTACGCAAGGAATGCAAATGTGTTTTCTTCTTTTCGTGGAAGGGATCAGAACGCGGTAACTATACTCTCAAACAGAATGACTTATGATCAGACCCAGGTTGGAGAAAACCTTTACAATGCTTTACTCACTAATTAAATGGAATTGCATCACATTTCACAAAGAGAGCAGATTTGTCCGAGCATTTTCGAAGGCAGGTTTGCAGATGGGAGAGCAAGCAAGAAAGCTCCGTTCTTGTCCGTGTAAAAGGCTGCAATTGAAGAACAAAGCAGTTTCTGCGCAGTTTCGAACTGGGGACCTTTCGCGTGTTAGGCGAACGCGATGACCACTACAGTACAGAAACAAGCCTCAGCCGGGCGCGCTGCGGCTCTGTGGCATCCAGCACTGAAATTTGAAGCCATTCTACTTTTCACCTTTCTTTTTCCAAGAGCTCGTTGTTATCCAGGGTAATTGACATCTTGAAAAAGTTAAAAAAAAATAGACGTGAAATTGATGACACAATATAAACAAGGATGTGGTCAATGTTTGGACTGTAGAGTGAGGTGGAATAGGCTGGGACAACTTTCCCGGCAGCATAACGGCTGCGACATGATTTTATGGAAGGTTTGTAAACTGAGTAATTACGTGTTTTACCCAAGCTGGGGTGAGTTGGAAACTCGAGAGCATAGGTTTAAGGTGAGTGGTCTGAAATTGACAAAGGACCCCGAGGCACATTTCCCACACACAAGGTTATGCGTGTATGGAATGAGCTAGCAGAGGGAGTGGAGGAGGCTATTGCACTCACAAAATTGCAATGGTAATCGGATGAGTTTCTGGATAGGATGGGTTTAGAGGGATTGAGGCCAAAGAACGGGACTTCTTTAATTTTGGTGATGTGGTGAGCATGGATGAGATACACCGAAGTATCTGTTTTCACGCGGTGTACCCCAATAACCTTGTGTTGCTTACACCGGTTTTAAAGGATTACTTTTTAGCGGAGCTTGCCGTCGCAGTCTGTAGCACAATCATTTAGTCTGTTCGACTGCTCACGGGAAAGGTAGTATTGTGAAACACTGCAGAAACGAACGACTTCCTTACTTTTGCTCCGACTGACCATGCTTCGTGAAACTTTCCCAGACCCTCAGTTGAGGATTTTTGCTGCTGCAAGTTACCTCAGAACCCCTGTTAACTCGTAATATATTGAGCGAATCGCAAACAGAAAGCATTTAACACGGAACACAAACAAAACTGGCATACCTAATGCATGTTCAGACACAGCGAAGCATGAATGCTAAATGTGAGACAGTCCGAGGACATGAGGCATAAAGTAATCTCACAACTACCAACAGGGCAATTCCAAACTACTCTTTCAAACATACTGCAGCCGTAGTGCACCACCACTTCCCAGACAATGCTGAAAAGAGAGAAAGAAAGAATATAATAAGTATGGGCCATAAAAAAGTGAATTTCACCAATCACAGTCTCGATTAGATTACCTTTCCCTTCCGGTGTCTCCAGGACGGAAATGCAGGAAATGGGAGAAATTCAATAACATATGCATTGGAAAGATTTTCCCATTCGCCAGAAAGCCAAATAACGATGAATCGACTCACCGCAGGACTTTGTTTCACAACAGCGATGAAATAACAGTCTCCATTCGGTTCCAGTAAAACCTCAACTTGCCTGGAACGTAAACCAGTCGCGGAGCTATTTGCGATTTTCTGCAGAGGAGGCGAACAACATTAGGTCTGCAGAGAGACCGTACAATATTCAGTATGTTTCCACAGTTAATTTCCCTGGAACATCAACGCAGGCGGGGATTTTAACAGTGCTGCAGCGGCAGAGTTGATCAACTGAAATAGCAGTGGCGAGATTCGAACCCACGCCCTTTCAGGACTAGAACCTGGATCCAGCGCCTTAGACCGCTCGGCCAGACTACCAGACAGCCCAGAAGTCCATTTTCTTGCATTTCGAATTGTGCTCCTGGATAACCACACATGCAGAGTCACATGAAAAGAGTTCCATGGTCCCTGTCCGACTCGCACAGCAGCTGGTATGTGCCCGGCTACAATGTCTAGGTTGGAGTTGAAATCTCACTAATGTAGGAATCATGCTTTTGGAGTTGGTCTGCTCCTCCTCATCACTCCCCCTCACTAAAGCACAGATATTGTTCCTTGTTCTATCTGTCTGTCTTTTCTGGTTATGTCCTTCTCTCCCATTCTGCTACAAACTAATATTTGATCCCACCGTTGTTGCAAACACCTACTCCATCCCGACTCTCTCTTTCCTTTCTGAATTCCTTGTATTTGGTGTCCCTCCTTAGTCTCTCCTGTTTCTCAGCTACATACTGCCAGGAGGTGACATCGTCCAAAAAGCACCGTGTTAGGTTTCACATGTACACTGACAATGCCCAGCTCTCCCTCCCCTTCATCCCTCTCCATTACTCAGTTATCAAACTGCTCATCACACTCCCACTACGCGATTGGCTGCAGTTTCCTCCAATGAAACATTGTGGTGGTTAAACTCATTGCCTTCAGTTGCTATTACAAATTCCTTTCCCTTACTGCTAACCCCCTTCCTCTCCCTGGGAAATATCTGAGATAGAACCATACTCTTCACAATATTGCTGTCATATCTGTAACCCCAAGGTGACCTTCTGATCAGACATCTACACAATCACAAACACCAGGAATTCCAATCTCTAAAATGTTGCTTGTCTCCCCCTCACCCCAGCTCCATTGCTACTGAAATCCCTGACCCGTGTCGGTGTTGCCTTAAACTTGACGAATCTAAAACAGAACCCTTGATTCCGTGACTGACCCAGAATCTGGTTCTAGACTCCCTCATGATGGGAACATCCTCTCAGTATTTACTCTGTCAAACTCCTCAAGAATCCTACATGTTACAATGCGATCACCTCTCATTCTTCCCAAATCCAGTGAGTGGAGTCCCAACTACTTCAGCCTTTTCTTAAAAGATAATCCCTCCAAACCAGGTTTCATCCCAGTCCAGTTTCTGTGAAATGCCTCTGATTTGGTTCTTAGTCCGCAGACAAAAGCTAGGAAACTGAAATCAAACAAAGGAGAGAGTGTGAGAACTGGTTTGGAGGGAAGGAGTGAGGAGATTGGTTTGGATTTCAGTTCACAGAAGAAAGAAATTGTTAGACTGAGAGTTAAAACTTTGAGAAACATGAAACTACAATTTAATACTATAATTGTCTTATAAAGATCCATCCTGTATTAATATAGTGAGTTGTTTTCTCAGGTGTAGGGTACTGAAAGGGTGGATTTGTGGATGAGAAATTCAAATTGAACTTCATGTTCAGATCTGAAAGTTACTTGATCCGTGCCGATCTGAATATCATTGGCCTTTTCCTGTGGAAGGAAAGGGTGTATTCTGTCCGTGGGCGAATATTCCAAATAAGAGTGTGACTGGAGAAAAATACTGAGATACAGCCAAGTCCATGTTAGGGTGGTGACTGTGGAGAGAGAGTTTTTTGTTTGAAAGTCTGAAAAATCATGGCACATCTCCCAGGAAAAATTAAGCCACAGCTTTGCTTTGTAGACGGACAAGTCTTTAATTAACCATGCAACCAGAAAGACACAAGGATACCTGCACCATGGAATACTATGAAAACGGGATTGTTGTAAAGGAGTTCATTCTCGATCTTGGATTGTAATCCATTGGCGTTGTCACGTCGGTTCCAGCGCCGTGGGGAAACACTGGAAATATGATGAATGCAGTGTAGGTTTCAGTTATTAAACTGTAAAAAGTGCAGAACAATTTAAAAGGATGTTGTCAGGGCTCAGGGGTCTGAGTTATAGGGAGAGGTTGGACAAGCGAGGATTTTTTTATTTAGAGCAGAGGAAACTGTGTGGGTACTGTTCTAGAAGTGTATAAGACCATGAGGGGCATGGATAAGGTGAATGCATTCAGTCTTTTCCCAGGGAATCAAGGACTGGAGGGCATCAGTTGAAGTTTAGAGGGGAAAGAATAAAAGGGAAGCTGAGGGGCAACTGTTTTACACAGAGGGTGGTATGTATATGGACTGAGCTGTCCAGTGGAAGTGGTTGAGGTGGGTACACTCTCACAACAGGTAAAAGACATTTGGACAAATACATGGATAGGAAAGGGTCAGAAGCAGATGGGTCAAGTGCAGGGAAATGGGGTTAGTGTGGATGGACATTCTGGTCGGCATGGGCCAGTTTGGGCCAAAGGGCCTGTCTCTGCTGTAGGATGCTATGACTCTAAGTGCATCTGCTATTTCTCCCCTAACCCTGTTGGTACCTGGGATGTATTCCATCAGGCAATGAGACTTATCTACCTTTAGCTCCATTAGCTTGTCCAGCTCTAACTCTTTCGTGATAATGATTGTTTCTAGTCCTCACCTTCCTCAGTCTCCTTATCAATTACTGGCATGTTCTTCGTATCCACCACTGCGAAGACTGACTGCTGTGTACTCATATTCCTGAACGCTGCTGGATAGGAATAACTGGGTAGAGAACTCTGAGTGGTCTTCTTTGAGTCTTTATTGATGAGACATGGCAGTTACCTGGATAGTGTACATGCAAAACACCTCCAGGCAGCATCAGGTAACTTCCCACCAGTCCAATGTAAAGCTGCCATTCCTATACCTTTTGTGTTTGGGACTTTGAATAGAGACTCTCTCTCAGTATTATCTCCATGGCAACGGTCAGAT